>NC_041337.1:11906924-12046924 GCF_004354835.1 Perca flavescens
CACGCTTTTTTCTAAATGGAAGAAGAGAGAAAATGGAGAGGGGTGAAGAGTCAGGCTGGAAAAAAAGTGTCCTAAGTTTGGGATCATTTCAAGCTGAAACAAAATGAAAACTCTGTTCACTCTGTCTTTTGTCAAGCTGAACTAGCTTACCACAATAGTAACGCATTGATGCTTCAGTGTCTCTGTAGACTGATCTCATAAAGTGGCGTATGTATGATACGCCAATTTGTATGCCGTTTTTGCGTGTTATCAAGACGCATAATCGCTTTTTAGCGTGTTTATCGCCGCCATTGACCTACATTACGTGTGAATTTTCGTCGTAGGGAGTAGTATGAAAGGTCGTAAGTCCGCGGAGGGAGGTTGGTTGGGTAAAACGACAAAGGATTTCGCATCCCACGTGTGGTGTTTTTCAACCTTCTATTTATTTTTTTAGGCTTCCCCAATTCTTGTGTGTTTTGTTTTTATTTTTTTTTTATTTTTTTTTACTGTTTATTTACTTCCTATATTTAGCCTTTTTTTTTGCGTGTGACGTTCTCGCGATGGTATGATAAGACACCACGTGGCGACGCCGTATACAGCGTAGACATACACGTGGATAGCTCAAAATGCGTACAGATAACACGCCATTTGGCTTTAGGAAAGGCGTGTATGTTTACGTAAAGTCACGATGCCATGTTGCCGCAGAAAGCATCCAGTCGAACGTTGCGCAGCCAATCCACAGAGCCGGCCCAACACAAGGTAACATTAGCATTAGAGTTTAACGTAAATCAATATGATTGCTAGTTGAGATGAGAGCTCCTCACTTGTCCGCCGGGTGATGCGAAACCCAGGGACCCCCGCTGGGGGATGAGCAGGAAGCTCACACACTGCCCACACTGCGTTGACGGAGCTGGTTTGGTGATTGGGTTAGTCCATTTCTTATCTGATTGATCGATGGAAGAAAACATACGTTATTGATCCCGCAAGGGGAAATCATTATTTTTCTCTGTTACAGTTATTACACACGTTACACATGCCTGAAATACACACACACCCTATACATGCACTAATGGAGAGATGCCAGAGTGAGGGGGCTCTCCATGGATCCCCCGAGCAGTTGGGGGGTTTGATGCCTTGCTCAAGGGCACCTCAGCATTGCCCGGGAGATGAAGTGGCACCTCTGCAGCTCCCAGTTCACACTCCGTACTTGTTTGTTCCCAAACCAAGTCCCTACGGACTGAGCTACTGCTACTAAAATGATCTGTATCTGCAGCCCTAATTTTAACTACTGTGACCTTACAGGCCTTCTGATGCATTGGACCTAATTCCTGAGTACAGTAATACTGATCTCTCATGGGCACACGTTTCTTTTTTTTTTCCATCACTTGAAGACATATAGCAACAATAGCATTTATATTAATGTGATAACTAGAGAACAGTGTTGATGTCCTGAAATATTGATTACAGCATTTATGAAGAGCTGTGCAAAAATATGCAGCCACATGCTTCATTGCCTGGATGGGGATTGTTGAGAGCAGCTGCGACAGCCAAATAATTAATGTTCACTAACTGATCTTGTGAATACTGAGCTTCAAATATTTAAAAAAAGCCTAGACTCCCTCACAGCTAAAACAGTGTAACGTAATGAGGCAAACAAGTTTATATTCTCTTTTAGTATTTAACTTCTTTTGTTATCATACACCACATGGTAAGGTCACAAATTTGTGATGAAAACAAGATTTTCCTTTGTATACAGACAGCTTTTGTTATACAACCCAAATAGAGATGACAAATGGAGATGACAAACAGACTGTTAAGGGAAAACACATCTGCACTGTATTATTATGTGAGACCTCTTAACAATCTTATGAAGTGCAGTTTACTGCATACCCAACTGCACAGGGAAAGGTTTAGTAGTGAACTGAACAGTTACAGTATGTGATATTAACTAAGCTCACAACTAATTTAGCCTGACATAAACCTACACTGCACAATAATGTTAGTAACACTCTCCAAGTTACGCAACAGCCGTTGTTTAACGCTGGATATGGATTATAGTGCTCCATAGTCACACTGTCTCATATTATGGTGTAACACCAATGACAACATACAGTATACACTTTATACTCAATGTTTCACAGTCAGTGCAAGGGTTTTGGTCTTTATGTGAATTATTATTTAATGATGTTAAAATAAATTACATTACCTGTTGCATTGAAATAAGATGAGTAAGTTGAGGATTGTTGAGGCCGTTTTAGTTCCTTATTTAGTAGACGATTTGGCAAGGCCTGTTTAGTTTACAAGCTCCAGATTACTTATAAAGCCTTAACACTGAAGAAAAAAAACACTTTTTAGTTAGGTTAATGTTCATGTGGGTCTATGTAGCATCATGTCAGTGTCCTTCCCAGGCTGGAATATGTTCATATTATAAATTCAGGTTGAATTGCTACTTGTGAATAATAATGAGCTCTATGTGACTAATGACTGGGATGTTATATCTCTCTATTACCCACCTCACCTCCATTAGTGTGCACGGCGGCTTGACCGCAGTCGGCCTCTGGCTTTACCGTTACGTTACATCTACAGCAACAGCTTTTCCGACGTCACCTGGAGCTCACAAACCGAAAGTAAAGTCTGTTTCTCTGTGCCGTTGTTCGGGAAGGAACTTGTTTTGGTGGAACATGTGTGTTCAAAGGTTGTTTTAGTCTTACAACAGATAACTTAACATTGGGCAAGTAGTGTAGCTGGCTGTCTGGATTTACCCTGCAGAGATCTGATGAACAGTTGATAGTCCTCATCAATCGACCGCAGTTTAAAATGCCAACACAAAGGAAGCCCAAGGAAATAGATATCCAGGCCAAATAAGTGAAATCCGGCGAAATGTCCGTCGGCAACGGAGCAGTCCCGGAAGTGGAACGTCGAGTATATAGATATATACGTATAACCGGTTCTATGTGAGAAACAGACTAACTAAACATGCTTGCTGTCTGGGAGTTCCAGGTGAACTCTTGGAAGATGTTACCGTACGCTGGCTGTGTGGTGATGCCAGCCTTCAGAGCAGCGGGCTGTGGGTCCAGAAGAGTGGCATTTTCTCCAGATTATATGTAAATCACACTCTCCTTGCCCTCTCAACTCCACACCAAAACAGTGACCGAAAGTTGAAACTAAAAGAAAAAATAAACTGACACTTAAAATGAGAGACTTTGTACTAGTAAAACAAATCACTTATGTTTCTCTGAAGTGGACGTGCAGTGACTTCATGAACCACACTTCATGCTCATAGGAGAATTTGCCATTGACTAATCAGAGGATGTTTTCACTTTCCTCATTTTTAAGTTTACTACATGTATGCTCAGTCACGTGGTACTGTATGGCACCTTAGACCTCAGAAAAACATGTCAATCAAGATAAGATTATATTTAAGACTTTATTGAGCCCACAATGGGGAAATTCACTTCACAGCAGCTCAATGCAGCACAACAAATAACAAAAATACACTTCATTAAATATGAATAGGATAGAAAAATACACAAAGAATAAAAAAAAAAAAATAGCAAATGGAAGAAAAAAATAAGAGGAATAACGGTAATATGTACACTATAAACACTTTGTATTTACAGGTGGGGAGAATATATATATATATATATATATATATATACACATACACACACACACATACAGTACATTTGAATAAGAGGCATATCGTACAGGTCATTATTTGCATGTGGGGATACTGATCTACAGATGAATATGAGATGGCATATTGCACAGGTCAAAGTAAGATGTACAAATCCAATCATATTGAACACATTTTACATACTCAAACATGATACATAACATGCAGTCATTGGTTATTGGAAAATTACAAACAATACAGTATGTGAAAGGGTTTACTCTGTATTTGAAAAATAAAGTGTCTCCATTGAATTGCGATATATAATATCAAATCAATTGCAGGAAGGCCCCCTGTGTTTTTTTTTCTAAATAAGTAAATCTACATAGATCCAGAGCAGATGGTTTATAGCTAAACAGAAATGTCATAGTACAAATACACAGTACAAACATTTTATTGGGGCTGCTCAAATGATATCAAGGGAGGAGAGGAAAACTGCATTGTTCACCCGGGCCAGAGGAATGGAATGTCCAGGGAGATGGTTTTTCATCCTGTCTTGTGGCACTGTGCACCAGCAGGTTCATAATAGCTCTGCTTAATGAGGGTTGTGATATACCTCCACCACTTTATTGGTAGGACTTGGATTCTTTCCCTGTGCAGAAAACCATTATTCACTATAAAAGAAGCCCTGGCTCCAAACAGGCCTAATGCATCTGTGAGGGGGAAAAAAAAAACAGAGCCACATATATGAAAATGGAAACAGGAAATTCAATTTACTGTGCCCCTCTTATATACAGCGTAATGAAAAAAGGAGTTTGTCCTCTTATCATGAATAAAAGGAAGATGCCAAATGATATCATGTTGAAAGGGAGTGCCATGGGATGATACCCTTTATACTGTATATCATTTTCTTGTCATTAGTTCTTTTTCCCTTTATGAAAAGGGTCTAGTTTCTAAAATTCAGTGGCATAGCTCGTAAAAAAGATGAAAAATAAGCTAAAGTGTTATGCATGAATGAATTAAGGACACAGGTGATGAGAAATTATTTTATTACTAATTAGTGTGCAAGATTATGATCACCCAAATTAGCTATGTTAAGCCAGGTCTACATATATTTTCAGCTGATTCTACAGTAGGCCTCTTTGATTCTGCATGCTAAGCCTTAGGTTGCATGGATTGCATGGTCGTTTGTTTCATGCTTAAGCCCCAGGTGGGAGTCCTCTTGTGTGCCACTGGGATTTTGCAACATGTGGTGAGACATTTCATCTTCTCATCTTTCCTGGAGTTCAGGGCCAAGGCAGGCTTTGCAAACACACTAATCCACCAGCAGCTACACAATGGACTCCAAAGCCTCCTGATCCCTCATATATCCTGTTGAACAATAATAAATATGACATTTTCTTGTGAGACCTTCTGGAAGACTAAAACCCACCTTTTTTATTTCTCACTTTCTTCTTTATAAAAAACATGTTGATTAGCACTGAGTTATCGAAGTGCATATAACAATGAGCCACTGGAGACTTTTAATTCATTTTTTTCTTTTCAAACAAGGCATTTAAATTTTGTGTGATTAATTGGGTGCTTTATCCCTCTTTTATCATGGGCTGAGATGTTTCAAAGTAGCTGCTGAGTGAATGTAAAGATTTAGACATTAGCTTTTATTGCAAGAGATACATCTTATGGTACATTAGATTTACCAGAGGAAATGTAAATCATGTGTTTCACAATGGGATGAATGAAATGTATTGAAATGCAAATATATACTGAAATATTCTACTGAACAACCTGTGGTTATTAGGTTTAAATAATTCAACAGATAAACTAGTTATTCTTTTTGAGATTGACTGTTGTGTTAAACTTTGTAAATGAGAATTTCAATTTAGACAAACACTATATTCATTGAGTTGAAACTAATCAACACATTTGGTACAGGATTTACATAATAAACACATACAATACATGTAACTGGGACCACATGTATTATGGTCAGATTGGGGATGTGATATGGAATTATAAGGTTTATTAGAGTTTAAGATAATAGTTAAAATAATGCATATTTAAGAATACATATGCAAAGGATTTGACTAAACTTATTTTGAGAAGTTTAAATATCTTTTAGCACATTTTTCTATTTAAATGGCCTTAAAATGTTTCATTTCCTGTATGTGTAGAAGGTTTTGTTGCCATGAGAAATAATTTCTCCTGCTTTTTAATAACTGTTTAAAAGGATTAAGTTGCAGCTAATCAGCATGAAATTGGAAGATCGAATCAGATCCATATCTTGACGTTTGCTTTTGTCGCTGTGTGCAATTTCAATATACAGTTACCATACTCATTGGCATATTGTGCCATGCTGAGAAGCATCAGCGTATTGTCACTTTCTCTGTCCCTAAAACCTGTGGAGAAGGTTACTATTTTCAAATATCTCTAATACATGCACTAAAAATAGATGGTTCATACTGTAGGGGTCTTTGTCAGTAAACACTGCCTAATTTGAAAAACACATTTGAAGACTTCTATCTTGGCGGTGGTGTCTTATGTGCACTCCAGACATCAGATTAGTGTTTGTGATGACATTCTTAGATGATAATCATTCTGATTCACTTTTTATTGAGATAAACCTCACAAATGCTAAAAACCTTACAGTAGGAGTGATTTATCGACCCCCTGACTCTGACCTTGATACTTTCTAGGTCAAACTAGAGGACATTTTATTTTCCAGAAACAGGAAAAAGACTGTGTCCTACTAGGGGACTTCAATATTGATGTCTCCAGAGATGATGCTGCGAAAAGTGACTTCATTAATACTTTACATTCTTCTTTCTTTTGTACCATAAATCATTTTACCAAAGTAACACATTCCTAGCCTGACAAGCCAGACCCACATCAAGATGTTGGGTCTGGGAACTTACCATTGGCAGGGCTCAATCCGAGGGGCGGGATAAATGGTTGTCTTTCAGATTCCCTCTGCACGCAATAGGATAGCACTACAACCAGGCAGATCAACCAAGAAGGTAGCCAAGCTAGTTGATAGATTAAACTTTTGCCGTATCCGGTCGACAAAACTCCAAACTTATCTTCCTTTTTTAAGAATTACTTCGGTGCCATCTTTTGTTCTTTTCTCAACCGACTCTATACTATCATACCTCTCAAGTCACACGCATTGGGCATGAAACGCACACATTTCAATCCGTTCACACGCTCACACGCCACACCTTGTATTTCTCACGCAGAGAAATTACCAGGATAACGCCCACCAAGTTGCGCCGCTATTTTTTAAACCGTGGAATAGGTAGAGGAATCAAGTGAGTTCCCCATAGAGTTCAGAAGGCCCTTCCACGCACCAGCTGAGTGAGTGCGGATTTCAAGTTGCGGCTTTCGTCGCTGTTTGTGACTTTGCCTAAGATTGAGTGACAAGAGTACTCGCCCTGTTGTTTATTTGGTTGCCATGACTTCGTGAGTGATGACGTCCTGTCACTGTTCCAGTTAAGGGGAGAGAGAGCGGATGACAGTTGGTTTGAGTTCAGTAGAGCACACAGCTCTGTAGAGTCATGTAATTATGACTTTATATACTACATGTACATATCGGAAACCCTGTTGTGCGTCTGCCCTATTTCTGATACTGGGTAGCTTTTGCGTCTATTATTATTATTATTATTATTATTATTATTATTATAGCTACATTTTGAATTGGCTGCAGGGCTACTCTGAGCTACTACTCAGTTTTATATTTTTATAAAGATACCCATTTTATAATAGGCCTACCCATAGTACTTTTATAACAAAACCCATAGTTTCCTTTTATTTTTACCGCACAGCCTCCCGGCCCCCGTTGTGAAAACCTTTGGCCTAGGCTATTTCATTGTATTTTATCCAGACAATGCATAGTATTAATTATTACACACACACACACACACACAAAGAAATACTGAATTAAATACACATTTTTGTTATTTGTACAAATTTATGTGTCATTTATCAGATCCCTACCGCCAAAATCTCACTCTGAACTCTGTTCAAAACCTGAGAGCCCTGTATACACAATGTGATTGGCCCGGCCAGAGTTTGGTTTTTCCAGCTTGCAAGCCAACGGAGAGTTGCTAGACTACCCTGGCTGCAAATTATATTTGCTGCCGGTAGGGTGTGTCTAGATTTCAAGGCTAACACATTCCACTAGGTCAACTATTGACAATATCATTACAAACATTCGAAACACTAGGCTAGAATCTGGAGTTTTCTGACATTACTGATAATTTTCCAGGTGTATTATTTCTAGATCTTGCTAGTAAGACTAAATTACCATGGCGAAAAACAAAAACTAAAGTACTAAATGAGAGAACCTTGCAACAACTGAGTGAAGGCTTACTTAAAACGTGGGAAGCAGTCTTTGACGGCATTGATCCTGACATTGCATAGGACAACCTAATAAATGAGATCACAAACTCCATTTGTTGTGCCATCCCAGAGAAGACTGAAAATCTCTCTAACAAAATAAACCAACCTCAGGGTATCTCTTTTAACCATTACTTGCCAGGCAACTATGTTAATTCCTTTTTTATGAAGCCAACCGACTGCAATGAAGTCTATCAAATCATCTCAAACTTAAGAAGCTCGTACATCGCTGGTGAGGATGAAATCTTTAGTAAAATTCTGAAAGCCATTGCACTTGATATCATCGAGCCACTTACTTATTGTATCAATCTTTCTCTGCTCTCTGTAATTGTGCCGAAAAGGATTATTATACTAGTATTTAAATCTGGGGATAAAAATGATATGAGTAATTACCGTCCTAAATCAATCTTGCCTACAATCTCCAAGGTAGGGTTGGGCACCGAACGTCGATACTTTTATGGCACTGAAAAAAATACCCGGAGTCACGGCAATGCCGATAAAGTGGTTTCAAGTGTGGTTACAGTTTTTCAAAACTTCACGCAGACAGCGTTTGCTGCGATATATTAATGGAGAGGTGAAAGCGTTCACGATGCTGTTGGCATAACACTTCCTGTGAGACAAGCAGGCACAACAGTGGTTTCTGTGCCCTGATGACTGACTGACAGGCTGAGCTTGTAAGGAAAGGCAGCTTTACTTCTACAGTAACTTTTCAGCAACAAGGCAATTCAATTACATTCCTTTGCACTTAAGTTAGTTCTCCATTAGTTCAATGTTAAACAGGGCAGTCACCAAGTTTATCGTTAAAGGTTTGTCATTATGCAGTTTGCACTAAAAAGTCTTTGTTGTTTACATTCCTTAGCATTTGTTAGTTCAATGTTAGCCTGTACACAATGTCATGTGTTTATTTATTATTTATAATATGTTCATGTTGTGGCAAAAAGGTTTCTCTTTTTTTGTTAATTTTTAATGTACAGATTGATACCGATCCTGAGTATGTGACTGGCTCACCCCTATCCAAAAGCACAACCAGTTTTATTAATGTTACTCTGAGTGAGCAGTGTTACCAGAATATTTTAATTATGATAACTGTTTTGATTCACAATTAAGGTGGAGAATAAAAGTATTGTGTTTAATGTATTTTTGTGGATGTTGAAATGGATTTTAAAACATATTGTATTGAAGTATTTATTGTTAAGGAACCGGCATCGAAACTGAAGTATCAAAATTGGCACCGGATCAAAAGATTTTGAATGATGCCCAGTCCTACTCTAAGGTTTTAGAGAGAGTAGTGTACAATAGGCTAAATGGATACCTTGATAAGCTAAATATTATTGCTTCATCCCAGTATGGTTTTAGGAAAAGGGTGGTGCTGCAGTGGATATGACCCATGCCTTTGGTTTGGGAGACCTGGGTTTGATTTCCACTGCGATACATCAACCAATCCCTGTGCAAGACACTTAACCCATAGTTTCTCCAGAGGCGTGTGACCTCTGACATATATAGCAATTGTAAGTCGCTTTGGATAAAAGTGTCAGCTAAATGACATGTAATGAAAACAAGTACTACAGGCTTGGCTGTACTTGATCTGATTGAGATTGATTGATTGTTTTTTTTTTTTTGTCCAAACAAAGAATAATGCTACACTGGTTCATCTGTCAAAACTTAGCACATTGATGACGTTTCAACCCAATATACTTTCTGACTATTTTTAATACCAAATGTGATTCGCCTAATTATGCTGAAGAACTGGTGTACTGTTTTACATATTTTACTTTAGAGAGTTTTAAAATGATCAACCAATTTTGTGTCAGCACTGTGCGCTTTGAGAGGTGGTTAATACTAGAAAAGCACAATATAAATGTAGTTAATTAACCATCTGTAAAACTGTTCTCCACAATTAATCCTGCAAAAGCACCACTTTAAATCTTGTGTTTACCATAAATGTGCTCATGAGTTTCTTGGAAATGAGTAATTAAGCATGAATAAGCATAAAAAATTACTTATCAACTAAAGAAATCTTAGTCGACTAAGACCAAAACGACCGATTAGTCGACAAATCGACTAAGAGGTGGCAGCCCTACACATTTCTTAAGTTTTACACAGTTAAAACGGTCTGTAGTCAAATTGAACCCAAAGAACAACGATGTGTACGAAATGCGTATAGGACAGTAAAAATATATCACCATGTTAATTTAATTTTAGTTTACCTAGTTGTGCCCATTTAATTTAGGAAAATGACCACAAAAATTGATGTCAAGCACTTATTTAGAGACCTTAAACATTGAATGGGGACAAATTGACCCCAATGATAACAGGAATGCTAAGTTAAAATGATCTTTACAGTGTGACTGAGCGATCTGTGTCACTTTGTAGTTTTAAAATTGCATCTGGCATTGCATTCAGGAGGATACAGAAGGTGAAAAGACTTTCGTTTATTGAAAGTAAAGATTGCCTCATTACACTCTTTTCAGAGATGTACATTTAATGAGGCACCATACAAAAAAAGGTCACAACTGAATGAGGGAGGAGCAAAATATATAGAGGATATAGACTGTAAGAAAAATTCAAAATACAGAGTACTGTAAATATCTCTTTACAGTGCATACAGACCTGTGCATGTTTTACTTCTCAAACTCAGTCTTAAGAGTGAGAAAGCTAAACATTGTCCTCATTAATAATGTATTATTACCATGCCAAAACATTGTACTTAAGATGACCACAGAGTAGGGATGGACAATATATCAATATTAAATCGACATTGATATGTGAGGCTAGATATCGTCTTGGTTGTCTTTTCAAGGTTATAAGGGCTGCTTTACAGTAATGTCATTTTCTGAACTTGGCAAGGCAATGTATTTATAGCACAGTTCATACACAACGGCAATTCCAAGTGATTTACATAAGCAGACTTACTAGTTTTATATTTGCCTTTACCCACTTAGTCATTGTATCAACATTATTAGTGATTATTTATCAAAACTGTCATTGTGTAAATATTTTGTGAAAGCACCAGTAGTCATCCCCACCATATCACCGAAATATCAACATTGATGTATTTGGTCAAAAATATCGTGATATCTGATTTTCTCCACATTGCCCAGCTCTACCACAGAGCATATTTTGGGGGACAATATCCTTGGTGGAGCAAAGTCACAAACTGTAATACTTACAGGTCTCATTTGGCTCTGTGCTAAATGTGTTGCGTAGACCTGGGCCACCTTTTAGCATACCACCTTTAACCATCCTCCTCCACAAGCTCTTTTTGACCATTTGTACTGTTGTTAATCTACAACAAGATCCACAAGCCATTTAGGCCCAATGTGAGTTCAGGGAGTAGATTAATGCTCTCGGCCAGCTGAGGAGATTCTTGTCAGGGTACGTTTTGTCATCAGAAGAAAAAGGCAGTCACTGTGTTATCTGTGTTGACAGAGCAGGGTGATTACAGCAGTTTTACTCCGACTGCAGATGCCAAAATGAATTGAGGAATAATCTCCAGGGCAAGCTCATATTCTTCTAATAGATATGTCAGCATAGCGCAGGCGGGACAGGTGGTAGACAGGAACGCAAACAGTTTCACTGGATGGTGGCCATGCAACTTACATGCAAGCTGTGACATGCTGACAGTGAATAACTGAGCCATACACAGAACCATTATTGTGGCGTATAGCAACACTACAGGAGGAACTGTTGTGGTTGGCCACAAGGAGTTTTTCAGTTTTTCTTTTTGTCCCATTTTTATTTCTTGGCTTATTTGTTTCCCATGTTCATTTCATTCACTTTCAAATAAAAAAAAACACTTCTGCTGATGAAAGTTTGGGCCATACACCGCTTCCCTTGGCAAGTGAATTACTAACCATAAAGACAAATGGCCAGTTGTGGCAGCAGATGCTCTGCTGAGGAATGGCATGGTGTTATTGGATGTTTATTGGAACAAGAGAGAGAGAGAGAGCGGGGGGAGGGGGGTCAATAGCTGATTTCCCTCTACAATGGCTTCATACCTAAAGCCCCTTAGCAGTACTTCACAGCCAATAATACAATTGATTTAGTAGTGCAGGAGTGTTAAGAGCCTTCACTTACATTTTGGCAATATGGTTTTTGATCTACTTATTGTTACTGTATATTATGTTATGATAAAGCTACATGTTTTGTTTCTCCAGATCAAAAGTTAGGAGGAAAAGTTACAAATTGAGACAGCGTGGTTATTTCTTCAGACAGATGAAAGGGGAAATTAATTCCACACCAGTGTCTCACTTCATGAAAAATATCACCCACTTTCCCAAAGTAATTACTTGGATCTGAATCTACTTGAACAAAACAGCCCTCATATTTGTAGATTTTAGATTTTGTACTTTTCCTCTGCTGTCGCAGGAGTGATGGTTTTGGACATGCATATTAGTTGCAGAAATGACATCCGGCTCATTTCTGCTCCGTGGACAAAACAGAGGAAATATCCAAATTCTCATTAATGATTCAAACAGAGTGCTGATGAAAAGTTAATAGATCCCAGAGTACAGTTAACTTCCTGCTGCTCGACCATGACCAAACAGTTCAGCGGACGGAGAGGTCTTTTTTTGACATAAAATGTTATGAATGTTTCACATGGGGAAATTCTCAGCCGAATGTGCTATCTATTTTCAATCCTAATGAACACCTAACTACACTGTAGTAGACTGTGAAACAACATTTTGAGGAAGTACTATGCTTATTTCTGAATGAACTGAGGCAGTATGGCAGTAACTGCTTTTTAGTTTCAGGGACTCGGTGTAGCTTTGAGAAACTATTTTTTTCTATTACACATCCTAAAGCATGTGCCTTTATGGTTTCTGAACAATAAAAGACCACTGGTTTAAACTGATTTCCACCCAGGTTTTATGTCCCCAAATGTTCAAAGTTGTGTTTCCTAGTCTAAGAAGACAGGTAGGCTACAATAAATAAGATCTTTCTGCAATGAGGAAAGCTCAGGAGATGCTTCCACTAATAGAAAGTGATGACAGAAATGGGAAACGTGCAAAAGACTGTTTTGGCAGCACGGCAGCTCAGTGGTTAGCACTTCTGCCTCACAGCAAGTTGGCACTGCAGAGTTCAATCCCCGGTCCGGGCAGGCCCTGTCTGTGTGGAGCTGGCATCTTCTCTCCGTGTTTCCTCCCACCATAAAGGCATGCAGGGACCACAACCTCCATGCAGGACTACAGTTGAAAATTAACCGTCTGGCTAACACTGGCACATTTACAGAAATGTTGATTAATGTGCATTGTCCTAATAAAATAAATAAAAATAAATCTTAAAGTAATTAAAGAACAACTTAAATTTCTTTTAAATGAGAACAGATAAATTCCCCCCAAAAAACTCAACCCATCATGCCTCTCCGGCACTGACCATTTCTTTTTCTTTTTTTTTGGGAAACCTGTGAGGTTGCTTGGTAGGTGTCGACTCTATTTTCCCCCCTGATAATGCTATGTGAACAACAAATCCATGTCGAAATAATAGAAATGAACAAAAGAAACCCCGCTATCAAAAAAAAAAAAAAAAAAAAAAAAAAAAAAAAGGATCACTGATGGGTCACAATTTTGCACATCTGTTACATCTGCACATCTGTTAAGCCCCGCAGCATCTTTCTTGCATAGACAAGATACCTTGTTCAGTCTCCATCAACACTGGAGACACTAAATGCCCATGCTGCAACAAGGCCAATTTCCATCATGCTGTCTAAAAATTAGATCGGACCAAACCTTTTTGATGAAGGATATAAAATGGCTGCCTCACAATGGGTTGACTTGTGTGTGTGAAGGATCTGTGTGTCTGTGACATCAAGTGAAAGCAAAAGCTTGTTGATCAATGGGAGATGGTGTGATTTTTAGATTTGAACTGACCATTTTATTTATTTTTTTAACACTGTATTCAAAGGGTAGCGTTTGCATACACTGCCTGAGATTGTTTGGGAGGAGACGGGCCTTCTACGACACCTTAAGCATGATTGAGGGACCACAACCTCCATGCAGTGATCCAAATGGTTGGAGGCTGCTCATTAATATAGATGGGGTTTTTATAGGAATGGCTGTTGGGCTAAATTATTCAGAAGGTTCAGGGAGACATATGGGCCGGCCCCTTCAGTAGCACAGCTAACTGAACACGTAAATACCTACTGTGAGGTAGATGAAGCAGAGGAACGTGTGTGTGCAACACAGTCTCACTCCCTACTTGTGTGTGTGTGTGTGTGTGTGTGTGTGTGTGTGTGTGTGTGTGTGTGTGTGTGTGTGTGTGTGAGAAGAGTAATGGCATAAAGTGTTGACAGTCCTAAATCATGAGCTTCAATAATGTCACCAGGCTAGCAGCAATCATATACACATACACACAAAACATAAAAGCCACATTTGTAATCTGAATAAAAGGCTGGCATGTGTGACATGTATGTGTACGTGTGATGCATGCTAATTAGGGATGGGCATTCGATAACATTTTCTTAGTCGATCGTCGGAAGAATTAACGATCGACTATCGATTAATCATTAATATTTTTATATTAAAATTATTTATTTAACTTTTTATAAATTAAAAATCAATGAAAATACAAAAATACAGTTTGTTTTTCCTCGATGAGATCTTAATTACAAGAAGAACAACTTGTGGCAGTTAAGGTTATAGATATAGATTATAGATATATGCGCTGCGAGCCGGTGTTCTTAAACAGAGACCCTCGTTTGTTCCAAAATAATAAATGAAAAGAATCATGTTAAATAATAACTTAACCAAAAACATTATACTTATACTGCCCTACAAAGCAAAAAGGCAGTAACTTTGCAGAGTGCAGAACTGAGAAAAATGACTTTAAAGTTATCCTGTCATCCAGCTAAGTAGTTGTAGGTAGATTATTGGACATGTGGCTGCTTTTGTTACTGTATAGTAGCTTATTCTTTGTACATATCAATCCTCATATTTAATTTGATATTTTACCCCTATTTTGCAGTTACTGTATTCTTGCTTTGTATTACTTACCAAAAACGTGTTACCATACCAAGGAAAAAGGCAGTAACTACAGATTCTCCCAAAACTATTTTGCCACAACTTGGGCTCTGGGTGTGTTAGATACACTGTATTTGAAACAATTGGAACCATTTGTTTTCCTGAACATGGATATACCAAAACTAATTTGACCATTTTAGGTTAATATAATTAAGGGGAATCCAAATTAAATATATAATTTTATATTCAGAAGAAGAAACCGTGCAAAAAATAAATGCTTAGGAACAGAAACCAATGTGTTTGAGCCTGAGAGCTAAGGGGGGTGTAAATACCTGCCGGCCCACTCTGCAGAAGTTTGTTTTTGTTGAAATCATGGATGCTTACAGTAAAGAGAAGATGTCAGTTTTGCTCACAACTCGCTAACTTCTCTAAACAGTATTTGAATATTTTTCCACCGCTGGTTGGATTATAACTTTGTGACATGAACAACAAAATGATGACATGGCATCGGCGATGATGTGAAGTTACAGAGGATAAAGTTACAGCTAGGAGCAGGGAGGATCATGGGCAGGTAAGCAAAGCTATTCAAAACATTGCCTGTTAGCATAATGCTATCTGAATGGACCACTGAGAGAACCGCCCTGGTGGCTGACAGGTGTTTATATTGTGATAGCCTAGCCTCTAAATGTTTAATTTAATAAATAAATTTGTGTGAAGTTAGAAGGGTGAAATCACAAATGTTAAAACCGTCTCGTGAGGATGCCGCAAAATCAGCTGTCTGTGTTCACCATGGAAACAGTAACTTCACTGCGCAGCAAAACGGTTATTTTTTGTTAGGTAAAACATAACAAGAATACAGTAATGGATGTTACTGTACTCTTGCTTTGTTTCACTAGGGCTTTTTGCAGTTACTGTACAAATGACTACCATTTTTCTCAAACGACACACATTTGAGATAAGATGTTTTGTCACATAACAAAGGATGCCTTGAATGTCATGAAAATGATAACTCATTTTTGACCAAAAATGCAGTTACTACCTTTTTGCTTTGTAGGGCAGTATAGATCTGACAGGTTTTGTCAAAATGTAACTCAAAACTATCCAAGGCACGGACAAAGCCTAATAAAAAATAACCAGTAGGCTAACTCACATACAACTTGTGCACCAGTCTACTGATTTTTGTTGAGAAAAATAATGTTGACATGATGTGGGGTCAGACTTGACCGCTACCTGGTGACCGTCAGTCCGGCCGCCGAAAACAGCCGGGATGCACAGGTACCTCCGCTAACTTGGCCAGCCCGGGGAACCTTATTCCGTTCTTCGTAGTGAGTTTCTACCGGTCTGGTGATGGTACATCGTGACGAAATGTGATATGCTGGTTCCAATATCCATGTCAATTGCAGGTCCCTTGGGTAATTTTGCTCATTGTGCATCGCAGCTCCTTCGTGCTAACGCCGAGTTTATGCTAGGTTGAGACAGAGAGCAGGATGCACTGCGGCCACCACCAATATTAACCAGGGTCGGGTGCACTTTGTTTAGTGGTAGGCTACATCATTTGAGTCGTGGACGTGTTGTACTTATACTTTGCAGTGAACTAAGTTTTTTTTTTTTTTTTTTTTTTATCTTTTATCAAAATGGTCCCACGCCACTCTTCGCCGTGTCCTCTTCATGATTACTTTTGAAATCGAAACGGAAACTCACAGCCGTAACTGAGTATGGAGTCAAATATTGCCCCCAGGTGGTAAAATGTTTAGTTGCTGCCACACTGTGAAATTAATTTCATTGCTTCAAGACTCACACTACGCAACACAACCAGCATTAGTTTAATCGATAACAAATTAACGTGATCGACGAAATTCTTAATAATCAATTATTGATCGTCGAGTAATCATGCCCATCCCTAATGCTAATAGTTTGTGTTAAATGAACAGTACAGTATATCAGTCAGTTCAACCTTAAATGTTGTTTGTCTGTGTGGATTTCCCAGCTAAAAGATGTGTAAACAGTGAGGAAGGACCAAAAAGGCAGGAGAGAGGATAAAAATAGCAGCGGGAATATTACTAAATTCCTGTGAGGGACATGTACACAATTGATTGGCATCTCCGCACAGACGACACACTACTGCAAATCTACAAACGCAGACAGTGTGGCTATAATCTGGCTTGGCGTGCAAATGCACATATACCGTAGCATATACACACACCCACTCATGTGCATACCTGGAGATAAATGAGGGGTGTCTTTGGGTGATCTGGTCCATTAAGTCATCCTGTCAGTGTGGGCACGCTGTTATTATTGTGCAAGGAGTGATGATAATGTACACATGATTCTGTCCCTTGTACTGTAACGTGTGAGTCATAACGTGTTGGAATGACATTTGTATCTGTATACTACACAGCAGTGTTGAAAATATTACGATACTTAAACTAAAAGTAGTAACATAACAATATAAAAATACTCCATTACATGTAAAAGTCCTGCATTGAAAAGCCTGGTTAAGTAGAAATACAGACATTATTTGTAAAATGCACTTTCTATCAAAAACACTGTTATATTATTTTTACAGTATATTGTATTATTGTATGATTATTACCGATGCATTAATGTAAAAGCAGCATTTTAATGTTTTGGGTTAAAGGAAAAATCCGGTGCAAAATGAACCTAGGGGTTAATAACACGTGTCCGAGTTTGACCGTTCTCTGGGATTTGTTTTAATGCTAATCGAATGTGACCAGTTTCATTGCAAACCGCTAATTACCGCTAGTCGTCGGGGGCCCGGCTAAAGTAAAAAGAAATCACTATTTCTACACCACTAACAAGGCTCAAAATAGAACTTTGTAAGTGTACAGACAGTTTATTAAAAAGATAGTTTAGAAAAATAGTACCTTTCACGTATACAGGCGGGCCCCATCTTGGGAAAACCGTCACGACCAGTCGAACGATGAACGCCGTGGATATATTTTAATAAACCGATATAATTCATGCATTTCCATGTAATTATATATCACAAACGTAATTCCTATCGACTCATTGGGAAACCACGGACCATGAGAGATATCAAGTGACAGTTCAGCTCACGTTGCATTGCGATTCAAATATTGATTTCCGCCTGTATACGTGAAAGGTACTGTATTTCTAAACTATCTTTTTAATAAACTGTATGTACACTTACAAAGTCCCATAAATGGGAGTTTCAAAAACCTACTGCGGTGTTCTTCACAATAAAACATCTTTGGTGATATGTCATGCGAGTCATTTGGCCAAGTCACCTCTTTCAGCCCTTCTGAGTTTGGAGGTATGTCATTTACGGACGTCTTTTGCCATGTAAGTGTATGGGGGGAAAAAAATTCTTTTTGCGCCAGAGGGCATCACATGACTGCCCGGGAGTTGCAATTTCCCTGTTTGGCCATTTATATGTTCAATTTGCTTCAAAGCCCGGCACACTTCCTGGGGGCCTGGTTTTATATTGTAGTCAGCTTGTACTTTGAAACTTTGGGGGATTGTTTGGGAGGGTTCAGATTTCAGAATGTTAAACAGCAAATGATAATTGTATTCATGTACTAGCTCAAGATCTTGTTATCACGTCCACTGTTGATATAGTTATAAACCTTGAGAAACAGGTGAGGAGCTTTTTGCTTTTTGGTTTCACAAACCTGTGTGCTGTGTTTGTCTCTGCAGGAATTCTTGCTGATGGAATATTTATCCTTCCTCAATGGGGTTCCATTATGCTGTCATGCAGTTTGTTAAGATTATTTGAGGTCGAGGAAAAGGCTGCTATAATGCATAATGAGTTTCTTCCCGGGTGATTTAAATGTTTGTAGTATGCTAGATATGTGCTCATTTGAATTTCAATTATCAGATTCCAGTGTGGAGACTTTTTCAATCTTATTGTTTGATGGAGCATGTCTATAAACACCTCAACTTGTTGGGGATAATCACAATACAGTTGCTGTACTCATATAATTTTAAAATATCACATGTCATCTTCAGAAACGCAAGCCTTTTAAACGCGTATAAAGAATCAGGCTGAT
The DNA here is from genome assembly GCF_004354835.1 of Perca flavescens. Lineage (NCBI taxonomy): Eukaryota > Metazoa > Chordata > Actinopteri > Perciformes > Percidae > Perca > Perca flavescens. Next base: position 11,925,899 of record NC_041337.1, read on the forward strand.
GCACTTGTTCAAACAAATTGAACAAGCACTTCTTCCTGGGGGGAGGGAACCACTTGGGACATGCATGAACTGTTAATGCCTTTCCTTCAAGATGAACTGCTTCACTAGCTCATTTTTGTGAATGTTTGAGATGTTTTGTTTTCTCTGCTTCTGCTTTTAACCAGAAAATATTCGCAATGTCCAAATTTCAGGTTACATGATTTAAACACTGTGGACGGCCATCTGTAATGTATTTGCGCTGTAGTATGGCACTCTTCGAATTGGAGGCTGCTGATCCATCACGCACAACTGTGTGGGGATTTGAACTGCAGAAAGAAAGAGAGAGAAGTATATGTATGATATTATTAACTATTATTCTTTAACTCGGTACATTGAGTTTTACGGACATTCCTGTTATAATCACAATACATAATTAATTTTAGATTCTGATCTAAATGCATTCACTGGTTGGAGGGTGTTTAATTTAAATTATTTATATTCGGTGTGCGGATGTGCTGCAAAAGCAACAGACGGGCATTTCACAATCAGGAGTAACACTTTCAAACAAACACAGGAACAGCTAAATGACACATACTGTAGTACATGTTTATCAGACATTCTAGACTGATTGTGATTTATCAAAGGAATAATCCTGTCAATTCTATACGTTGGGTCATTAATAACTATTGTGTGTAGTTTAGTTGTGACTGTGGGGATGCATCGATTGATTTCATGACCTACATTTGCAGCATGTATTCTGAACGACCAGAATCCTTTATGTTGGCTTTATTATGAGGTTTGCTGTCGTCTCACAACCAGTGTCAAAGGTTAACCTCAGGCATTTTGTTGTATCTTACAGTTCAATGCTACTTTCCCATGAGATAATTGTCATCCTTACTGAAAAGGACACAGTCAAGACAGCAGGTTGTTTCTTCAGAAGAAACTAGAGTACAATTATTTCATAGTGATTACTCCATTTTTGTGACTAGTCAAGGGAGGTCCAAATGAAATTCCTGCTACAGGCTTGCTGTAATGGGCCACAAAACAGGGTATAGGTTGTCCCTGTGATTTATTGTGCTGCCTTGGAAATTTCCCCCCTTGCAGTCTTTTGTGTTTTATTTTTCCTTCTTTGGTAAGAAGTTTGTAAAATGATGAATACTATGCTAACACTAAAATGACAAAATAATGAAATAGATTAGTTCATTTATATTTTTGGAATGTGAAACTTAATTTTTTTACTCAAAAAGACATACATTATGTATTATTTATGTCAAGAGAAAATACAGCCTTGCATAGTAACGAGGTAGTTCCAACTGGCCTAGTTGTGGACTAGTTCCTTTTGTCATTAGAGCTTTGAAGCTTTGAAGCTCCATCATCCTGAGAAAAAGGGGAAAACCATAGAGTGTTTGACCACAAAGAGATAGAAAAAGAGGGTTTTTGACCTGATTCATTCAGCACACTGTACTTTATGTTGCACCCCAATCCAGCAAGGGGTAAATTCAATCTACACTTACCACCACCTTAGCATCCAGGCAGTGTCTTCACCACATCCAGAAAGAAACAAACACCTCAGCCGCATTTAATGCTTTTCTCCTGGGGACAAATAAAAATACCCACTTGGTGGTTAGAGCAGCAGAGTGGAAATATTAAAGTGATGTTTCAAATGAGAAAAACCTTTTTATTTTCAGCATTTAATTCCTAAATTACCTCATGAACGGTACTTAATTAATTTGCACAATGGGAAAGTTGACGTGGTAATATTGCATTTAGTGGGGCAATGTTCAAACGAGGTGGCGATTGCTTGGCAATTTGTAAGAAATTACATGGAGAATAGTGCATTCTGGGCTGATAAACCATGCACACATCCAATTCGGAATCTCCTTGCTCACTGTGTGAGTAGCATAGACAATGGGTAGCTAGGGTCAACAGGTTTAGAAAGAAATTATAGCAGTGGCTGGTATTTAATTCTAACGATATTAAAGGATTTTATGTTACTATTACATTCTTGATAGCAAGTAAACCCATAACCTTTTACTTAGAGGTGTGAATCTTCACTGATCTACATTAAATAGTAAACAGAAATAATTGATTATGAGCCTGCCGATTATCGATGCAACATCGTCCATGTCCACGATTCGATGCATCAATTATTTGATTCATTTCAACACCTCTACTTTAACTAAGACCTACCTCAAACCTGTACCATTCCTTTCTTGGGCTGTTTTCTATATTCCTGATTTTACCCTCGCAGTCAAACATAAGTGCAATATTCACCTCTGAGGAAATGTGGATATAAAAGAGGATTTAAGTGTTAATGCTTTTCCTTTTGTGAAGACAGTGTACTTTTCAGGTAGAGAAAGAAATAATATATCACCAGTGAAACAACTTCTAGATAAAGCTTTTAGCATAGGCAGTCTGTGTGACTTTGACTTAAACCCTTTTAAAAGTTACCATTTTTATTCTGTTTCATGTATAAATCCGGATGTCTAACCAACACCATTGGATAATTACAGCTGACATTAGGCCTGTGTTACATCAACAGCCAAGATGTTTGCCTCATCCTGGTAAGCCAGGAAGGTCAATGAGAATATAGCGTTTTTGGCAGTAGATGAATACTGGTGGCTTGCCAAATTCATTATATACAAGGTCTTTTTTGGCTCAAAATCTATCCTAATTGGGCATCCTGGTGGCCAAAGTTCCATGTGTACCATTAACTGCAATGTCCTGGGATCAAGTCCAGTCAAGGAAACTTTTGTTACATGTCATCCCCTTTCTCTCCCCCAACTCTCTACTAGCTTTTATCTTATCTAGTACAGTCCCCCAGACTGTACTAATCTCAACAGAATCTCCTACATTGTCTGTGGGCAGTGGGTGCTAGCCATTTCCAGATGAACTCCTGTTTTAATATTCATGCCTGCACACTTTGGCAAGCTGTCCAAAAGAGTCCCAACTGGGCTTTCAAAACACATCAGGTGATGAAAGCAGGCATCTGCTGATTGGTTTAATTATGACTGATGACAAATGATTTCATATCAGTTCCTTTGTCTCCAATGGCAAGTGGTTATCTGCATCCTAACAGTTGTGTTTATGTTTTGGGCTACCTCTTTCCAAAGTAGCCTTGCATCATCAGCCCTTTGGGGAACTCTGTGCATTCACAGTGACTCTGTACCTGCTTGACAAGTAACTCGGTGTCCTGCAGGGAGAGTCTTCTACAGCTGAACTCGTCCTCAGCCATGATAAAAATGACAGTATGATATGGCAGTGATATAGAATATTAAGACGGTTAGATAGGGTGTGGCAGATTCAGTACAATTAGTCTCTGTGGCTAAACATGGTATTGCAACACAAATGTTCCTGCAGACATTTGAACATTAATTAGGACTGCAGTCCAATTAGGCGTTCATGTTTCAGGACCCTGGTATTATGCATGGATGCTCACTGTTGCATTCTGAGGCACCTCAATGGAATGAAGTCATCATTAATGCCATTACTGTACTTACACCTTTGCTTTTCCTGCTATGACAAGTCCAAATGTCTAGTCTGAGAGGTTTATGAAGTTACTATAGTATTTCTTTTTAACCTAGTCCAATAAAGTCATTAGATTTCATTGTAGGCTCAATAGATGGCAGCTTGCTTGCTGCTTAATTTGACTTGATTTTAAAGCATGAACCTGTAAAATTGCAGTGGGATCTAATGGCAGAACTAGGCATTTATTTCCATTAACAGTTTTCTAATGGAAAGTTGCCTTTTATTGATCTAGACTCTTATTTATTAGTCTGTTAAATTAGTTGGGCTCTTATTTATTATTTTGTTAAATAGTTCATTTTGAACTGAAAAAAATATCTCATTGTAGTTTATAGACGGAACTTGTTGGAGGCTTTACTGATTAAATACCTCTTAATGGATGCTGAGGGACAACTGCACTGCTGTTAATATTGAGAAGAAGTGTATGCTGCTAACAATGTGGTGTGTCTAAGGTGGTGCAAACTCAGAAACCAAACCACATGTAATGCAGATTAAGGACCCACTTCTTACCGAGTTGTTTATTCATTTATCTTGTGGTCATATTAGTTGGGACAATATACTGGCTTGCAGAGAATTTTTTTTTTTTTGCTTTTACAGAAGAAAACTGCAACAGTTAGTTTGAGAGACCCGTTTTTCCATTAAAACCCACCAATGTTTTGAAGTAGTCTGGGGAGGTTAGCAACAGGGAGGAGTGACTTTATTAGAACTTGAAAAATGTACATGTTCTCCTTAGGCAGTGTCCTATATATCACAGTGAAAGTGAGACTATACAATTTTGTACATACTGCTGTGTTGCTAATTGTGCAGGGTGGGGGATTCACTTTGAGAACACAAGGCTAATGATATTGCCGTATCAGTGATCTCTCAGGTGGCAATTTAAACCCTGCAGTAAATGCACTTTAAAGGTAGTTTCACTAGCTCTACTTTTCATTTAGAGTGGCTCATAAGTCTGTCAGCTTTTATAGATAGTATGATATTTTCCCAATTTGTTCAAGGCTTATGCTGCAGGTGTAGCTGACCATATTGATCCAACAATAAACCAAGGTTAAGGTCGTGGCTCTCCTGATTACTGGTGAAACTCACAGTACATAGGCAGCATCGGCCTTCTGTGCTGACTTTGACTTGTTTTCATGTTTGACAGTTTCTGCATAGTTGTCAATATAATGAGACAGGGGCACATTCAAAAAGTTCTAGCTCAATAGTACGCTCGAGATCTTCCCTGTTACTTTCCAATTTAGTATTTTTGACTGATGGTGAAATAAAAAAAAATTTCCCCAGCTTCTCCTCTGGCAAATCACATGACTTTATGATTCAGCAGTAAAAATGACGAGATGGAAAATCCTGATTATTTCATAGGATGTACAAGTTAGTTTTGGGCCATCCCAATGATGAGAAGTTGTATGTGATCTAAATGTGGCCTACTAATCTTTATAAATCATGTTGATACATTTTCCATTAGTCTCGAGGTGCATTCACATAACCTAAATCTGCCATTCTGTGGTGTTTTGTAAAGTGTTTTAAGTACGAGCCGAGAGACATGTATCACGCTACTTCAACTTTACTTCTTCTCTGCACATACCATTCACCTGTATCCTCACTGTGCACTCCAGTGTTCACTAACAGTTATTAACAGGACACATTCCCCCTTTTCTTAAAGGAATTAGTCACTTAAACATGGTACCCTCAACCACTGTAAAATAACCCTTTCATTAAGGATAGTACCTGGAAACCTAAATTGGACATGAAATTAGGTTATTCTTGTCTTAGCTAGTATAACTCAGACCTCAAAATTGAAATTTCTTTTCACATAAAGAGTATTCTTTTTTTACATAGCAGAACAGTATGAATATTTTTTCAATTTGCACAGTTCACACATTGACCCTGCGTCATAATTATCTGTCAAAGTCTGTTAACCACTGAGGTGGGTTTCTGACCATGGTGGTGCGTCTAGGGCCTGGTTCTTGCCCAACATGCACATTCTCGGTCACAGTGAGTCCATCCAGTGTAGTCTCATTGTTCTCACTGATGCAAGCTTAGGGAAACGCGCCAGCTTTGAGGCATTCCATTTCCAACCATCTCTGAGAAGGTAAGTACTTGATCTGACCTTCTTTACGACTGTCAGAGGTTCTGTGTATTTGGATGACCCCTGCGCATCTTCCCATTTCTCAGCTACTCGAATGGAGTAGCTCCTGTAGTAGCGTGCGGTGTAGCACGGTAAATCTGTAAGAACTCTGTCACTGCTGCCACGATTCTGTGTTGTCTGAATGAAGTTGGCTCAGTACACCCCATAGTCCGTAATCAGAGGCTTCCGTAGTTACATATGTAGGCAGTTCAGGGTTTTATAGTGCTAGGGCAGGGCTCTCAACAATCAGTCTCTTAATGTCAGTAAAACTATGCTCAGCCTCAGCCGTCCAGTTGAACTGCCGTTCTGTAGACTCGCTGAGTGTTTCACGTAGAGGTTCAACAACAGTAGAAAAGTCAGGAATAAATTTACTGTACTATGACGCAACACCCAAGAAAGATCGCAGGGAGGATGTGTCATGTGGGGCAGGTGCATTGGCCACAGCTGTGATCTGATCTTGATGTGGGTGAAGCCCCTCTTTGGATATGGTGTGGCCTAAGAATGGCAAAGAAATCTGGTTAAACTTGCACTTCTGCATGTTCAGCTTAAGTCCTACCTCGTTCAAGGCATGCAGCACCCTCTGTAGGTTGGCATCATGCTGCTGTTGAGTGTTTCCGTAGCAAATCACGTCATCAAGGTATGCCTGTACTCCTGGTATGCCTGCCAGTATGGTTGTCATCATCTTCTGGAAAGCTGATGGAGCTGAAGCAAGGCCAAATGGGACAAGGCACAAACAGAAAAGTCCATCATATGTGATAAATGCAGTTATATCATGGCTGTCTGGATGCAGTAACATTTGATGGTAAGCAGAGGCCAGGTCGATGGTAGAGGAAACCGTGACTCCTCTCAGCTCAGAGAATAGCTCGTCCGTGTGTGGTAACGGGTGACGGTCACTGACAATGGCTTTGTTAGGTTCCCTGAGGTCAACACACATGCGTAGTTTTCCTCCATCTTTTCTATGCATTCACAACTATTGGAGAGATCCATGGAGATGCATCGATGCGTTCTATAACACCCTTTTCCTGTAGGTCTTTGAGCTCATCACTCACGGCCTGTTTCACCGAGAAGGGAAGTCTCCTGAGTTTTTGTTGTATTGGCACAGCCTCTGGTGTGAGTTGAATTTTGTGCACAAATCCCTTTGCACCGCCAGTCTCGTGTACCTGGATCTCGGGTGCAATCTGTGGTATTGTGCTTGGTACAGTAGGTGCCCTCGGTGCAGTAGGATCATCAGAGCTGTCAGCTGTAACAACTTTTGTGCCCTCTATACGCATGTGCAATGCCACAACTAGATCTAGTCCTAATAGAGCAGTGCCTGACTTTACCACTACCAATGAGCCTGTAGTAGAATGCCCATCATGAGTAACTGTGGACCGCATACACCCTTTAACAGGTCTTTTCTCTCTTGAATATGTGAACAGGCCAGAAAGTTCACATGTAGAGAGCCTGGTAAGTGCTCTCTGGAATGATAGCTCAACGTCATGACAGTGTCCATTTGCATTCAATATAACGAGATAACAAGATCATTTTATCTTGCACATTCTGTCATTAAAAGAACAGTCAGTTCGTTTATCACTATTTCACGCACCTCCTTTTGTCAAGATCGACACATTTTGTAAATATGTCCCACTTTTCCACATGAATTGCACGTCACTTTAACAGCAGGACATGAAGGTTTTATTTGCTAGATGGTTGGTGGATCCAAAACGGTAGCAGGAGCGGCGGCTAGTTGTAGACGCCATTGATGATGCAGGCATCCTTTGTTCTTTTTTTTGGCAGTCGTAGTACTGTCGGAGAGAACTCCAGCATTCTGTAGCCCAGCCTCAATCAGCAGGGCCAGCGAAGTAGCTTTAGCCGGGGTCAGGACCACTTCTAACAAAAGTCTGTCTTGTACGTGTGTTGGCAACACGCTCATCAGTTTATCTCGAAGCATTTGCTCCTCCATATCACCAAACTCACACAGTAAAGCTAGTTCACGTAATGAGGCTAGATACTCTCCTGCTCTGACTATGAATTAGGGCTAGGTGATATGGATAAAATCAAATATCACAATATTTTTGACCAAATACCTCTCTAGACAACGTAACGATATTGTAGTGTTGACTATTGGTGCTTTCACAAAATATTTACACAACGAGAATTTTGATAATCATCAGTAATGTGGATATAATGACTAAGTGGGTAAAGGCAAATAATAGAACAGTTACAACAGTCTGGTACGTTCAGAAAATGACATCGCTTTTTGTAATGCAGCCTTTAAAACTAGGAAAAGACACCACTGATGCTACATTACAATATTACGATATCCAAAATCTAAGACGATATCTAGTCTCATATCACAATATCGATATAATATCAATATATTGCCCAGCTCTACTATGAATTAATTTTAGTGGTGGCAGAAAATTGACCGATAAAGTCGGAGTGACAGTATTGTTCGTCCCCAGGACATCTGTCCAGCTGAGTTAACGTAAGCTACAGTGAACAACACATCTGTCCATCTTGTAGATCAGGTCTGCACACGGGAGCTCCGCAATTATTCAAGTATCTTGGTGTAGCCTACTCTGATTTTGTGTCGAACATGGGTCATGTCAGTGTTTAAACTGCTATCTAATGGAAAAACATCCAAGGCATCCCATAAATCACTAATGATTAATCAATAATCGATTAAGGTGGCCCACTGTTTAAAGAAATTGCTTAAACTTTGCATCCCGACTATCGATTAATCAACTGATTGTTTCAGCTCTGATTATAACAACAATCTGAACATCTGTTCTCCTACTTCACTGATGAGTTAATAGCTCCTTCAAATGTCTGTCCAAGGACATACAGTACATAATTTCTGTTCATCCACATGACCATTAAAAGCAGACAGCATGCCTTATCCTTGGTCTTGCATGAAGTGTAATATACAGCAATAAGGATTACTGATAATGATGATGATTGTGGTCATTGCCTGCCAGCTTTTCTTGGTTACTATTAAAGGTGAAACGCACTTTGTTTGTGTGAATTACTAATATGCTAAATGGAAAGAAGCAGTCACACTTTATTAGCAAAACAGTCTTTTATTAGAAATATATTGTATAAAAATGAACATGCTCTACACATTTTTTTTCTATAGATAATTCATAAATATCCAGGCACTGTAATTTTTTTAAATCTTTTTTTATAATTCAGTACATAAAGCAGACATGATCAATCCATTTTAATAACATACATTAACTTGCCATTTAATTTCAGTCAGCACTTATATATTCTATTTTGTAACACAGACAAAGTGTTTTAGAAAAATAAAGGGGAGGGAGGGGTGTTGTGGCAAAAAAGCAGTAAATTATCATATTCACAAACACAAACAATCCCACAAACAATACTTTATCAACTGATGAGAAAACATTTGCGGCAACACCCTAGATTTTTGTTAAAGCTGAGAGAATCATTGATTAACCAAAATATTAGTTATTTATAATCCTCTGCAGTAGTTTTCCTTCTGGACATTACACCTTTCTCTCAAATTGTTCACATGACTTGTCATGAGTTTTGACATGCAACATACATATCTTTGCATCACTGAGGATAACATTAAATGAGACAAATTCCAGAGTTACGGTTTATGACAAATACTTCAGAGACTGGAGACAGAAATGGCATTTACACTTAATTATAAATTGTACATTGAGTCTTCTCTTCCTCATGATTGAAAGGTAATGGATTCAACAGGACAACACCATGAAGGATCCATGGGCAAATGGCAGGAGTAGTTCAATGGGTATGAGGCACGGAATGAAGGCACTGGCCTATATTTATCAAGCAGCTTCACACCCGCCTCATTTTTATCTAGAAATTAGAGGTTGCCAATATTACTGTGAAAATCAATTAATGTATATAGAGCTGCAGACTTTAATGTTAATTCTCAGTGGGATCCACACCAAGAGCGACCCTGTCACTTAATGCAGGGTTACAGTAACCAGGTCCGCTTTGGCAAAATAAGTGACTAATGTATTTATATGTAAAAATCTGACAATTACCAAATACTATTCTCTAGGATTAAACAGGGCTATAGTATTAGCCCTTAAAATGTTGTATTGGGTCTGTTGAATGGTAAAACACTCCTTAGGAAATCATAAGTATGTGTCATCCATTTATGCCATTGGTGTAACTCATGCTGTAGCTGCATGAGCCTAATTTTGTCCCCACAATACTATTAAAACTGTCACCAAACATTTCCACTGTAGCCTCAAAATTCATGACCCAGAAAAGGAAATTGTTTGCATGGAACACAGATTACATATGTATCGATCACAAATCAAAAGAGGTCCCCATGTAATACTTTTTATTCCTTTACAAATCCAGTGTTTAGGGACATAATGTATTGTTGTTCTAGTTTTACTGTCAGACAAATTAAGATTAAGATGTTTTTAAACATAGAAATATACAAATATAGACCTAGAAAACACAGGATAATAAGGAAACAAAAGTTAGTGTAATTTATAGATGGGAATGCCAAATGCAAGTGTCATTATTGTGTCAAGAAATGTACCTTTTTTAGTGTTCGCTGCAATGGTAGTTTAAAGGAATACGCCGACTATTGGGACTTTAGCTTATTCACCGTAACCCCGAGATTTAGATAAGTCCACACATACCCTTCTCATTTCCGTGCGTGTTGTAACTCTGTCCGACGGCCCCACCGGTAGCTTAGCCTAGCACAGATCCTGGAGGTAACAGGTTCCAACTAGCCTACTGCTCCGTAACCATATATAAACTGGGAACTATATTCTCAGAAAGGCAAAGCACTGCTACTCTCTGCTCGGGGCTTCTCAGGTGCTGCAAGCATATCACTCCGCCCAAGTAGCAGAAGTATCACTGCTTTGCCTTTCTGAGAATATAGTTCCCAGTTTATATACGGTTAGAAGACTGCGGTGTCTCATGTGATCTTGTTATTTGTAGACGCTGTAACTATATAAATCACAACATGTAAATAGGAACATGTTGGCATTATTTTGTCACTTATTGGGAGCACTAGGTTAGATGGAACCTGTTACCTCCAGGATCTGTGCTAGGCTAAGCTACCGGTGGGGCCGTCAGACAGAGCTACAACACGCACGGAGATGAGAAGGGTATATATGGACTTATCTAACTCTGGGGGTTACGGTAAATAAGCTAAAGTCCCAATAAGTTGGTGTGTTCCTTTAACAAATAGGCAAACATGAATTCTCACAATCATCCCACTGCAATTATCCAACTGCTTGAATTGGCAAATGCTTCAACAAGCACATGATAAATAAAGGCCAATAAGTCTAGGATGTTGAAAGTATGCTTCGACAAGTCTTTAAGTCCTGGCTGACATTTATGGAGTGTGGTGTAAACTATCAAGGTATTCCATGACAATATGCTTTTAAATTAGCTCCTTTTGTTTCTGAAATGACTTTGTTCAGCAGAGGGTAGCCCAGTGGGTAATGCTCCAAAATGACAGTTCCACTGTGAATGACAACCATGACAAATGTTGCATTCCAAAGACGTTGACAACAAAGCACAGTACACATGATGCTCCCACAAGCATGCTCTAGGACTGTACACTAGGTTTGCCACGATGATGGCATCATTTTCATTATTATGAAACAATTAAAAAAAAAAAAAAAAAAAAAAAACTGGGATGAGCCACTGCTTTATTTCCAGGTGTATCAGATATGGTTAGTTCATGTAGAAATACTGAATGTGCTGTAGTAAGGCATGTACAGTTTGAAGAGTACTGCAGCTTTCAACCCCAATAATACCAGGAACCAAAAATAATGACTATATTGTTATACTGTTTCATCTTGTCGACTGCATTTGACTTGAACAAAAACGGAACACTACCCCCCCCCCCCGTTTTTGTTGAATTCAGACAAACGATTCAGCCTCATAGAGAGCTGAAATTGTGTGCTTTACACTTCAGAAGAAAAAAATACTGTGGACTACAGGTGGTTCACTTAGCCTGGAAACGTCACTGCTCAATGCTCACTTGCGTCTCAGAAAGGGTGGGAAGAGGAAAATTAACTGTCCAATCTCCCTTACATCTCCCTCCTGCAAATCTACTAATTTCTCATAATTTTGGCATTCAAGCCTTTACCTGATTCCCTAGAAAATATGACATCCTTTCACTTTATGGAGTGACAAATTCCCATCTTTCCACCCCAGTCCTCTGTGCTGTAGCTGCGTAGAAGTCCTCCAGTATTTCCCCAGTATGCCCCAGAATTAGGTGATTTCTTCTCAGACAGGCCCTGGCTCCACTGTTCGTCTCTGGCTTAGATGGCGTGGTTACTGTAGCTTATGTATGTCTGCTTGGAAGCCAACGCTGTAAGTGAAGGTGTATGAGAAAAAAAGGAAAGGGTTACAAAAAATGCAATGGGTGAGATTCAAATAGGTGTAAAACAGTAATTTTTAAGAGCACATTTTGGAGCCCAGTTTGATGGGAAGTTCTATTTATGGATGAGTTTATTAAATGAGTGCAGGTGGAACCAATCATAAGACAGTAGAAATGTGACTGTGATTCAAAATGTAAGTGTTACAGTGATAAAAATAAAACGTATAAGACATTATTTATTTTCTTTACTGATTAGACTCTGAAATGTAAAAAAAAACAATAGTGAAAGAAAAATGCTCATCACTCATTTTCAGAGCTAAACGAATCAAATTTTCAGATGTATTATTTTGTCTGACCAACTCCAAAACTGAAAAATATTCAATCTACATTAATATAAAGAGTAACCTTCAAATTTGAGAAACTGTAATTAGAGAATCTTTGGGATTTTTGATTTGTGAAAAATGACTAAAACCTTTGAATCGATTATCAAAATAGTTACGGATTAATTTATTTATTTTTAAAACCATCTACTAATCAATTAATCAACTTATCGTTTCAGCTCTAAAAATAAATTTTAGACAACTTCATAGCATTTGAAAAAAACTACTGTTGCAGGGGAATCATTTTTATTTTACATAGTAACATTGCAGATGTTTCAACAACATATCACCATGAAATATTTGTCAAGACAGTGATGCAGATGCAATCAGACTCTTAGGCTGAGCCAATAGTCATATCTATGTAATTACCTGGTATTACAGTTATATTAATGAAATTGGGGAAACCTCTGTCATGTTTTCCTCACAGTTGATTCTATAATTTTAATTGTATCAAAAATTGCATCATATAGAGCCACCAAGCAGATCACAGCAGTGGTATCAAATGCAATAGTAACCATTCAAATGCAGTCTTTTACTACATGCAAAGTCCTGAGATTTCTCTGTGCACCAAGCAAAGCATGCTGCAGTCAGTCTATTATAGTAACTTTTTGAATTGTAAAGCATATTAGACATTAGACTCATATGATCTGACTTGGCACTGTACATGTTGTCATCAATGTTTGTTAATAGCGCTCATTGTTCTTTACCATTCTTTTCATGTTTCATGGAATTTTGTCAGCTGTGAATAAAATACATAAGACAGATGACCGGAAGGCAGACAACAGTAAGCGTAACAAGTCCAACCCGCTGGTGAAACATGGTGTCATACATTAAAAGCACCTGTGTGCATGTGTGCAGTCATGCTCCTATGCACACATTGGTCTGTGTGCAAGTGTCAAGAGTGTACATGTGTGTCTTTATTTAAATAAAACTGTCCTCAGCGAGCATGCTCGGTGTGGTGGTAATCACACTGCCAATCTGCCCACAGCAGCCTTGGCTGATTGGATTCATACCCTCTGACATATTCAATCAGAAGACAGCTGAAAGCCAGAGCCAGGGAAAAAGTGCTATAGAGGTGAGACATGTAATGGTAAATGTTTCTGTATATTTGTCAGTGCCACGTTTGGGTGTACGAATGGGGGCGGCGTTCTCACCATTTCATCCAAAGCATCTCTTCCAAGAGAAGCATTGATAAATGAACCTTATTTGAATATTTATGTGCTGCAAGGCCAAGATAAAGAATAGATGGTCCAGAAAGAATTGGAGCTGGCAGACCCATCTGTCTTTTCCTGTTCACTCTTATTGTTGTTGTCGTCGTCGTCCCATTACCGCAAATTCCTCCTTTTGTCAACAGGGAAACAAATTACAGGGGACACATAGCTATCGCTTGTCTCCTGCACTCAGGCAGAGTGGTGTCATCTTCCCACATTAACCATGCTGATTGGCCATTTTACACACCCACACCACACACCAATATTGTCTACCCAAGTTAATGTCTGTTGGTCAAAGGTGGATTTGTGAGGGCATGATTTCTGCCTTGTGTCATTCAGGGTGCTGTATTTTAGCCAGGGGCAGATGGGGATGCTTTGTGCATAGTATAGGCAGGCACGGGTGGCGTGGTCAACATTAGCAGAAATGAACAGGAAAAACGTGGTCACAGATAATAAAAGGGCAAAGTAATTTTGTAATCAGTTTACCTGAGAGTCTAAAGTCCCTCACAAGACTCCCCTCCCTCAACACAGTCTGACACATAAGCACAAAGAGCAGTTGTTAGATTCACAGTTCAAACCAGAGGGCGAGAATCAGTACCTATAAATGGGCTCAATAATAGGATGCGACATAGAGACTCCATTCTAAGGTTGAGAAAAAGGCAATGATGCAAGTGTGGGCGCAGGTTTTTTTTTAGTCCTAATACACATCATACAACACTGCTCAGCCTGTCAGAGTGTACAATCAGGACTTTCAGTAATCAGAACATTTGGGGTTGCTTGATTGGATTTAACCATGCCCCCCACACGAGGACAGCCTACTCATAGACTTTATCTTGGTGATTGAAATATCCTTTTTTTCCCGACACTGAGCTACCCGTTTCCCGAGTCCCTTTCAAAATCACAATAGTGTGTGGGCACCCTGTCACACCTCATGATTCACAAATCCAGTGTGGTCAGAGTTAGTGAAAATGGAACAATTCGTTCTATGCAGGAAACGGACTCGTTTTTTGTTTTTCAATATAGCATATGTGGAACATACAAAACTTTTAAAAAAAAAAAAAAAAAAATAGAATTAGATGTTGCTTAATCTAAGAGTTGTGTATATTGATAAAATGTAGGCTATAAGCATTAGTTCAACCTTCCATTATGGGGAATTGGGAAAACCCCAAAGCTGTGCTAGCTAGATGCTGTTAGTTGAAATCACTCCTATCAGTTGTAATTATTACCACAGTTCCGTTTGTCATTTGCAATGGTTCAAATGTTCAAAACGAAACCATGATATAACATCACTTTAGTTGGCACTGAAACGGCATCCTAATTTCTTGTATGCTCACAAAAGGCTTCATTTCCTGAACTGCTGAAGTGCAAAATAACACTGGCATCAAATATGTTCACATGAAGGAAATTTCTAATTTTCAAGTAGACGTGTATTCTTTCAGTGCTACCATTTTACAGAGAAGCAGCTCATTACATCAGCACCCTAAAATCAACTCCTGCTTGAGTTCCACTGGAAGACATTTCATTATTTCTTTTCTCTCTTGCTTCATCAGGCGTGATACCAACCTTGTGTTTCAAGACTTTCACAGAGTTCAGACTTGGCCTCTCCATTGGGCCTCAGGCCACCTTTGGGGTTGAACTTGTTGGACATGGTGGCTGCAGTGACCACAGCCTTCAGGCTGCGCTTGCGCTTGGGTACGTTCTGCTCTGGATGAAAGAGAACCACGTAGACCTTAGGCATGTAGAGCATTCCCAGAGAGACCGACGCACTGAGGCTTACGGAGATGGTCAGGGTTGTGGTCTGGATATACATCTGTATAATGGAAGAGACAGCGGAAGACACAAGCAGACAGAATAATTAGTTGAGGCTACACTGACTGATGGACAGTGATGTTCTTGTTATAGAATCTCAAGATAAACCGAGCACACTTACTGTAGAGCTAAGTTTGAATACGTGGGAAAATAGAATTAATAAATAAATCTGTAAGGAGAATGTTTTCTGGGGCAAGTCATGACCTAGAATGTATTGCTTTCAATAGACTGAGGCTTGTGAAGTCTTGCATGAAGGACATACAGTGGGGGAAATAAGTATTTGACCCCTTGCTGATTTTGCAGGTTTGCCCACTTACAAAGAATGCAAAAATCTACAATTTTAATCATATGTACATTCTAACAGTGAAAGACAGAATCCCAAAGAAAATTCCAGAAAATCACATCATATGAATTTATTAAAATTGATAACCATCTGATGAGGAAAAACAAGTATTTGACCCCCTGGAGAAACAGCAAGTATTCTGTCTCCTACAAGCCAGTTAGTCTTTCTTTAAGACACAGCCCCAATCCGAACCAATTATCTACATCAAATACACCTGCCTCACCTCGTTACCTGTATAAAAGACACCTGTCAACACCCAAACAACCAGCATCCAACATCACCACCATGGGCAAGACCAAAGAGCTTTCTACGGACATCAGGGACAAGATTGTTGATCTGCACAAGGCTGGGATGGGCTACAAGAGAATCGGAAAGCAACTTGAGAGAAAAGATCAACTGTCGGTGCAGTTATGTGGAAATGGAAGAAGCACCACACCACCGCCAACCTCCCTCGGTCTGGGCCTCCACACAAGATCTTGCCTTGTGGGGTGTCCCTGATCATGCGAACGGTGAGGAATCATCCCAAAACCACAAGGGGGAACTGATGAATCAACTGAAGGCAGCTGGGACCACAGTTACAAAAGAAACGGTTGGTAACACACTACGCCGTCATGGATTTAAATCCTGCAGCGCACGCAAGGTCCCCCTGCTCAAGAAGAAACATGTACAGGCCCGCATGAAGTTCGCCATTCACCACCTGGACGACTCAGAAGAGGCCTGGAAGAAGGTGATGTGGTCAGATGAGACCAAAATAGAACTTTTTGGCCTCAACTCAACTCGTCGTGTTTGGAGGGCAAAGAACACCGAGTACAACCCAAAGAACACCATCCCCACCGTCAAGCATGGTGGTGGCAACATCATGCTTTGGGGGTGCTTTTCAGCCAAGGGGACGGGACAACTCCATCGTATTGAGGGGAGGATGGACGGGCCATGTATCGTGGAATTCTGGACCGACATCTCCTTCCCTCAGTGAGAGAGCTGAAGATGGGTCGAGGATGGGTGTTTCAGCACGACAACGACCCTAAGCACACCGCCAAAGCAACAAAGAGTGGCTGAAGAAAAAGCACATCAAGGTTCTGGAGTGGCCTAGCCAGTCTCCAGACCTGAACCGATTGAAAATCTTTGGAGGGAGCTTAAAATTGAGTTGCCAGGCGACAACCTCGAAACCTGAATGATTTGGAGGCTGTCTGCAGGGAGGTGGGCCAACATCCCTGCCGAAATGTGCACAAACCTTGTCACCAACTATAAAAACCGTTTGACATCTGTGCTGGCCAATAATGGCTTTTCTACAAAATATTAACATGCTGTTTGTCCAGGGGGTCAAATACTTGTTTTTCCTCATCAGATGGTTATCAATTTTAATAAATTCATATGATGTGATTTGCTGGAATTTTCTTTGGGATTCTGTCTTTCACTGTTAGAATGTAAATATGATTAAAATTGTAGATTTTTGCATTCTTTCGAAGTGGGCAAACCTGCAAAATCAGCAAGGGGTCAAATACTTATTTCCCCCACTGTATGCTGCCTTACTTATGTCAGTGATTCCCAACCAGGGTACTTCTACAGTTCCTAGTGGGTACGTGGAAGGATTGTAGAGTAGCTCAACTCATTTGAAAAAAATTGAAATTGTGATTTTATTGGAAGAATATATGCACATATACTGTAAACATCAAGTCAACTGTAAACACTACATGTTTCAGTTATGTTAGTGCGTGAAAACTTAGCAAGCAGGCACAGACGTTTGAAGTAATAGCCAAAAGTAAGGACTTAACAGTTCAAATGATTAACTAAAAGTAATGGAGAAATGGTTAAAATAAATAGTTAAAAGTTACATCAATGGATAAATGGTGTAAACATTCAGCTTCACTCTAAGTTGTAATAGTAGTCTAGTAGGCTACTATTAGTACAATTGCTGACCAAACCAACCTCAACATTGACAGTTCAATTGTATGAAAAAAAACAGCTTTATATATTTTTTTATTTATATAAATATCCACTTTTATATAATTTATATAAGTGTTTGGAACATATATTGGGAATCAATGAGGGGGTATGTGAGTTCTGACAAGGCTGTGGCGGTACCTCACACCAAAAAGGTTGGGAACCACTGACTATGTAATATATGGATAGTAGAGGATACTATTTTCATGTAAATCACAGCTTCATATGTAGAAGAACTTAACATTGTACAGCACACAGTATCACATAATAAGACATGGTGATGGCATACAGTACCCTTCATTCGTATTCTTTTATTTTCATGTGCTGGGTTCATCACTCCTGAGTTCTGCTTTCCTTGCTGTGTTCGTTTATTTACGATACACGACTAATAGAAGTGCCCCCCTGATGGGTGTATATGTAATATTCATATAGCTGTTTTTACTCTGAGGATTTAGACAACAGCGTAAGGATTGTGTGCCTTCTGAAGCCAGTGACCAATGCAGCTCACAGCTGGGTAGCAGATATATAGCCGTAGGCAGCTATGGAGCAGAGAGAAACATCCTACAGCATATTAAAAGTGCCTGCAAGTGATTTTTTTTCCTTCTATGATAATCATCCCAGGGCTCAGACACAGTCCATCTCTGATTTGTATACGTAGGGAATGTGGCGAGTCAGCACACAGGGTGTAAAATATATAATAGGTAGATCATATTTGATATTGACACATGCACATGAAATATGAAAATATGATTTCTTCAGTTTAAAAGTTCCATTTCTAAGAATAATACAAATCATCAAAATAATTAATTGGAATTATTCCATCCTTTCACAGTACTTCAGTGTCAAAACCATCAATTAGAAAACAGAACAGTTGCCTTGGAGTACAATGCTGAGGTCCTCTGAAGTTGATAAACACAAAGCGAAAAGGGTGTACAGTAGAAACCGCTGGCAGACATCCTTCAAAGAGATTTGCCTGAGGTTTTGTCTGACTTCACAAATTACTTATTCTTTAGTCTTTTGCCATGGTAATAGCCCACAGGGCCCGGACCACTAGCATGTCAACCGAGTCGACCGATCGTTTTGTTAATGGCCGATGGCGATATTTTGAGAGCAGGGCGGCTGATGGTTCATATATAATGCCGATATGTTGTTGTTGTTTTGTTTTTTGAATCAGATTAAATAAATAAATAATAACAAATGAAACACAAATTTACATTTATTTAACACTTATTTTTTATGTTTAGTTGTGGACTCTAACTTGCAGCATAGTTTTATTGTGACAAACGTCCTATTTAAAAATGTTTACAGTTACACTTGCTTACCGTCCCACAACCATCCCAAATGACAAATCTGATAAATGTTTTACTCTTCTGGAATTTGAGTGGGGGCTGGGGGCCCTCATACTATAGTTTTTCAAGCCCTGTAAACTAGTTTAGCTGGTAGAAGGCTTTCTACCATCATGACGCTGATGTCTGCTCGTAGAATGGCAAAATTGACACATGAGGGAGCACTAAGTTTATTCTGCAGACGATTTTTGTTAATCGGCAGAAGACGAATGAACACTTGAACCAACATCAGCGTGATCAGAACTACCTCAAATGACAGAAACCATCTTTGGGGAAAATGTGTTTGATGTGTACTTTGATTTTTTAATTTGGCTGGCCCATCTGCTAACATGAAGGGGTGGGATTTATGGCCTACACTGCAGCCAGCCAGTCACCATCAAGATGTTTTGGCTTTACTTTTGAGGAGCTGTCAAGCCATCCATCGGCATTTGCAGTCTGTCATACTGTGACATTGATATATGTTGATGTTATATACAGTCTATGTCATACAGTGACAATGATATATGTTGATGTAATAAAAAAACTAACTATAGGGAAACCTTGCACAAATTAAGTTCCCTAAAGCCATGTCAGATAAGAAAATAAAGATGTTAGTGCAAAATGGAAGTGATAGGGCATTGTATTCCATCATACTGCAATGTGAGCATTACTTGGTGAAGGAGGGGGAGTGTTGTAATCTCCTGAGAAGATTACACGTGGCCTGTGGTGAGTTCGGAACAATATTGCTACCCCTCTGGAGTACAGAGTGGAGTCACTCTGTGAGGGGAGCCAAGACCCTTGTCCACTTCTATCGGCCATAGTGACATAAATTTTCTCTGACACGCCAATATGATTGCCAATCTGCTCCATCGGTACAGCAAGGGAACAGGGCTGGGCACAGGAACCTCAGAAGGCTCAGCCATTATGAAGTTTCTTTAAAGCACTATTGCTCCTTTATGTCATTAGCAAATCCCTTGTCCAGGCAGCTGCCAGAGCTGTCTACCTATGTGCAAAGCATGCAGACAGGACCACACTTCCACAGCTCTTGTCCAAGCCCTTGTACCTAAATATTGTGGGTTTTCTTTTTTAACAAAGACAAATTACATTATTTGCAAGACATTTTATTGCCTATAGTTTCTTTAGCAAAACAGGTCACAGAAGGAAAAACACAGGTGTTAATGAAATTAATGATTCCATTTATAGTAGCTGCTTCTGCTTCAGGGTCCTGGTATTGTGCATGCTGGCTTACTGGCATAGGGCACTGGGATACTTGACTAGAAGAAAGCCATCATTTATGTTATTAGTAACACCTGTCCTTTTCTTACTATGACAAAAGTTCAGCTATGAAAAAGGCTTATTTCTAATTTGGTTTGGTTACATTTAATGTTTTTTGGAATGGTAACACAGTTTAAAGGGGCCAGATCATAATAGGCCATACAATATCATGCTTTCAGTAATGTAATACATTTGCTATTGAATGAGTATTTTAATAAAGTAAATAGATGTTATGGGTAGTCACATTTAACAAGAATTATTCATATTTAATGGTGTATATAAGACATGATTCAATGAATGATACAATCCGTCCGGGGAAATAAAAGGAAATTGCTTCTCTGAAAACAGGAAAATAAACAGTTGGCAGGACCTTGTTTAATCCTGATAGGGTGTTTCTTTAATACTTAATGGTTTGCAGTGTTCTTTCATATATTTTCTTTCTTTTTTTTTTCTTTTCATGGTGTAAATTAAAATGATCATTCATTCTTTTTGTATAACAAGTCTTTGATTCGTGTGAGCAGCGATTGGATTGTTAGACCAAAAATGATTCCTACTCTTAGTTCATCCACCTGCTCTTCAGTGGCAGAGATACAAGTGAAGAATGGAGGTTATTTGTATTTAGCTACCTGTTTCATCTCTGGCTGTTTTTACATGCCTGGAGTAACTTAGTTATTAACCACACTCTGGGGAAAGCTGTTTACATGCCTCCTGATAACCTTAAATAGAGTTGTCCCTATAGCATGATTAACCAGTTGACAGAATATTCCTTTCTACCTATGGTGTCATGTTAACACATTTCACAATTCACCAGCAACACAGTACAGAAAAGATTGAGCCAAGTCAACAGCCTTGCTTCCTGTTGAAAAGGGCTAAAGGGCTTCAACCAAATCTACAGCACATCTGGCCTAATGGATTCGGCTACAAGCTTATTCCAAATGTATGTGTGTTAAGGTAAAGTTTTGAGTTGCTGTGCTGTCTAATTTGCTGTGTTGAAGACGGTGGACACGGCGCAAAGGAAACTTTTGCTCTCCCAATTATCTCTTCTTGATGATGACATTTTTTCCTGTGTTACTTGGCAGGTTGATACTGAAAGCAAGAAAAAGTGCAAATGACTGTTACAGACACATTTTCCAATTATACTTTATCCTGCATTATGTTTCTCAAATGTTGTCAATTGGCTGCCATAGTACAATTAGCAATTTGAAAGAACAACATTTAACTTGAGAAACTGAAAAATGGTCTTAATATACAGATTTTTGTCAAACTGAGGAGAACAAGAGAACCCTAAGAGGGCACTTATCCCCACAGCATTTGTACAAAAAAAACTATTTTATTTGGTGTTAAGGCATTTGCCTTTTACAATTACTGCGCTAGAACCAAATGTCCATGTACACTTACAAAATTAGCACTTGTAAGAGGTAATTTGTGATTAACTTTCAACTGACAATATACATAAACAGCCACAGTAAATGTATGCTACTTCACAACCCCATATCTTTTGCTGTGTGCCTGGATATGCAGTGTATTTGTGTGCGCGCACACACACACACACACACACACACACACACACACACACACACACACACACACACACACACACACACACACACACACACACACACAGAAAATGTGTCCAACCAACTTGATGTGAAAGAATTATCCTCACAAGACGCCTCTAAAAGCCCTGTAATCCCCACAGTTGAGCAAAAAGCCCATCATCTCCTGATGAATAGTGTTAGTAGCCACAAACACAAGAGGTTGATGCTATTCAACAAACATGATTTGAGTGGCCATTTTCTTCACAATGAGGTGCAAAGGGAATACAAAAGAACTCCAAATGGAAATCTGACCGCAAACATGCACAAGTGAATTTAACTGACTTGCTGCCATTTAGGACTGGGTACCAAACTTTGATACTTTAAGGCACCAACCGAATAACCTCCATAGTATTGAGTAACGAAAAAAAGCCTGGTCATGCAATACCAAATTTGAATAGAAAATGTCATCAGCGACAGTGAGCCAATAAGCATGCAGCATGCTTGTACCAAGATTTAATAATGGTCGTGATTGGCTGTTTCATGTCGTAGAGGAAAAACACTACATAATGCACAGACGGGGCTCACGTGTGTGTTGTTGTTTTTTTGAGAGACATGACTACAGTGTGTGTCACATAGGTGTAAAAGAGGTGTACTGTAATGTATAATTGTTTAATTACTTTTTGTTATATGGATTTTATAAAAATTGGTATCAAAAAAGGTACAATTCAGGAACCGGTATCGAATTCACGGTATGGGTATTGAGCATTTTTCAACGATACCCAGATTTGCTGCCTTTTGTGCTCTTTTTTAGATACAGTACAATCGATGAAAGCTTAGTTGACATTGGTGCACAATTTTAACACAATTAATTTGTAAAAATGGGGCAGCACTTGGTATGCTGCCACAACATTTGAAATGTAATATTTACCTTTTCTGCTGATTGTGAGGTCCCAAAGAAGATGGGGATGAAGGCAAGCCATACGATGCAGGTGGTGTACATGGTGAAGCCGATGGGTTTGGCCTCATTGAATGTCTCCGGAACCCCTCTGGTCTTGATTGCGTAAACTGTGCAGGTGACCATCAACAGCATGCTATAACCCAGCAGACAGATGAGAGAGAGGTCTGATATATCACATTTCAGAACACCACGGGCCATTTTAGGATTGGCTGTACGCTGATCCTCATAGTCGATGATGGCTTGTGATGGGTCAACACCAAACCAGATACACACTCCAAGCAGCTGCACTGATATCAGGCTGAATGTGATGACCAACTGGGAGGCTGGGGAGATGAATCGAGGGGCACTGACCGACATCTTGCCCTGCTCAAAAATCCTGTAGATCCGATTTGTCTTGGTCAGTAGCGCTGCATAGCTTATACTCATACCCAGACCCAGGAAAATTCTTCGCAGTGAGCATATAACCACATCAGGAGTGGAGATCATAAGGAATGTGGTAGCATAGCAGAGAAAGATACCTGTCAGCAGCACATAGCTCAGTTCTCGACCTGATGCCTTAACAATGGGCGTGTCATTGTAGCGTATAAATGTGGCGACCACAAACACAGTAGCCATGATGCCCAGGACAGCGATAAGGACAGGGATGACTGCCCAGGGGGAGCTCCACTCCAGCTTGACAACGGGAATGGCATCGCAGCCAGTGTGGTTCGCATTCGGCCGCAAATCAAAGTGGCACATCTTGCAGGTGTAAGTGTCTGCCTGATACTGGTAGCCATCACAATTTTCGCAGTGCCAACAACATGGAATTCCCTTCACTGTCTTCTTGCGCTGCCCAGGACGACAGGGTTGGCTGCATATAGAGGACGGGACTTCTTGTGATTCACCAGGCCACTGCATCTCATTAGTCTAGAGGGAAATTTGTGAAAATTACCAGTTTATTCCACCTCAACATGCTAACACTGTTTTCCTCAAATACCCACACCCCTGAAACCCAAACAATGTGAATAAATACCATGCAATCACTCATCATTGCATTTGGACAAGCTCATAATCAGAATTAAAGAGCACCTGTAAGGTTCAGTATAGCAAAAACAGGAACACACCTTATTACATGTTGTTACACTAGCTACATAATAAAAAGTGTGCTACATAATGCATGAGGACGCAATTCAATTAACACTTGGTAGATTAATTTACACAAGTGCATGATCGATTGCAAACTGTAAATGGGATATTCGCCAATTGGAAGCTGTAGTCTTTTTATCAAGACATCATTGTGTAAACTCATAAAATTATAACTCAACAGGAACTTGTTAATTTTTTCCAAGGAATGTTGCACTTACTGGAGGAAAGATAAGTAAATAATGTCTGCATGATACTGCATTCTCAACAATGCAGTATCTGCAGTATGTGCCTGTGCTGTTGCACCGACGGTATTTTTTTTTTAAATCCTAACACAGTTTGCTTAAAATGCCTTATTAAAGTTAGATAGGGTGCGCAAAGGAATAGGGAACATTCAATTATTTAAATAAACATCTGGATGATTGGTTTTGTGTCTAAAAAAACATCTCCAGGTGGTGTTCTCGATTTTCCTTGGAGATCTCTGCAAGTGATGCCGATAAGTTGATCAGTGTGCAGCAGTAACTCAGGACCTTGATGTCTGCAATGATCTCATACCATACCTACAGTATGTGCGTCAACAAAATAAGAATGCCTGGGGGCTTATGTATAAATGCTGCATAACAACAAAATTATGCATACACATTGTTCCTCACAATGTTTTCCATTTAAAACAAACCCATTTTGAACACTTGCAAAACTACAGCTTATGTGCTCCATGCATGTGTAGTATATCATTATAGAGGGAACTGGTGCATTAGTGTATCATGTAATGATAGCAAATTTCAAAAATAGGATTAATGCAAAAAAACATAACATAATTGTGAGTAGAAATGTTGTGGAAATACTGTATAACACTCTTTTATTGACCTAAATCATTTGTTAGCCTCTGTTTATAAATTCTAAAGACAACCAGGAAGAAGATGATTATTATTCTGTAGACTGTGGCCCTATAAAACCCGACATAAGCAAGATGCATTCAATAGTGATAAGTTCTGAGAAGGTGAATACAGCTAATAAAAGTTCTACAGTAAATAAAGCTGTAGCAATGTTAGAGTTGCTGTAAATGTCACATGTAATGGTTAAGAGTCTGCTTTGACACTGTTGGAGGAAAATAAACTCAAATAAGAGTGTATATTTTAAGATTGTTTTGGCTTTTGTCTGAATTGATGAAGGGTTATTGCTCTATTGAATACCTTTCTACAGAGCAGGTCATTCATTCAACATTCATCTAAGTGTTTTTTTTTCCCGTACTTTCTTGTCCAGACTAAATGAGTTGATAATGAATTGCTAAACCGCCAAACTTGGGATGTCTGATGAAAAATCTGGCACTGTCATTATGACAAAAGTCAAGCATACAATCTTTCAGACATATTTTAAGTAATATTTAAAATATCCATACGTCTAAGTGGAGCTGATCTGTCCAGTGGCCAATGATCTTGTATTCTGTGATGTTATTTACGATCTGGTATTGGTAGATTTCATAGCGACCAGGAGCATCTCCATTCACGTTGAAGACCACCGGGGTGCCAGCAATTCCTGAGGATGAAAAAAAGAAATGTCATTGTTGTTTTAAAGGGCAGAATGGAACGTAAAGTTGAAGTGCAGTACAAACTCAAACAGTTCCCATAATGCTCTGAGATTAAATGAGGCTGCAAGGGGACTTCAAGCTAATGCTGTGATAGTGTTAATGATGGGAGCAAAATAGATGTTGACAGCCATGTTGTCCTGGCCCTTTGAGGACGGCCAGGGCTGCTGTCTGTTCATGTTCCCATATCATTTCACACTCCTTCATTCTGCTTATTGCCCCATTGCATGTTATCCTCAAGGTCCCCACTCGGAGTGCTAACAAATGACAGCACTGATTTTGATTACCACTTTGAGGTCTCTCTCATCCCTCTGCTTCCTTTTTCTGAGCCAACCTACAAACCCCTCTACAGCTTCGTAACTTGTTATACAATTTCGGTGTGAGGGAACGAGGATTCACAGATTTAGTGGGGAGAGCCCAGTACAGTGCGTCTCTGAGGAAAGCACCATTAATAGCATCCCCATCTCTATTTGCTTCTACCGAATTTGCTTTTCCTCCCTCAATGCAATCCTCTAATACTCTGTAACATGTTGAAATGGGTGTTGAAAAGGCAGTGAAACATTCCCTTTGTTAACTTGCAGCCGAAATGTGTTTTAGATTGCCCACATTCAATATTTGGATGTTGTGTATACTATATTCTAGAGCTACATCACAGGGATAATAGTGCAGTTTCCTGCAACCGAAAAAGGATATGCATCATGCCCAAACACCACACTTAGTGTTTTCCAGCATTTGGAGGAGAGTTGTTTATGTTCCACAAGTATGGACTACACTCTACTTTGTCATAAGAATAAAATGAATTATTTATTTGAGTGTGTTGTTCCCTTGAATATGTCACAGTATTGGTGTTTTAAACCTGTGAGTCAGAGTTGAAAACCTGTGAGTCAGGTGTTGCCTTATTTCCTCCCTTCTGCAGATTTGTGTGTCAGAGGTCTAATCAAAACCCATAGGATGTGAGTGCATTAGTATAATCCTGCTGCATTATCTAGAGGGTATGCTTAAGACAACAGCAGGCGGTCATGTGCAATTATGAAAAATGTTCTTGCCCATCTCAGCAATACGGGGAATTGGGTGGGATGTATGCCTCTTCTAATTTGATTGCCTTAATCGATTAGTTTCACCTCTTAACTTGCAAAAAATGCATTGCAAGTTCCATGCACAGTCGGCAAAAATCAACTAACTGCTTGTTTAATAACCAGGTCAGATTTTTGAGGAAACACTGCATAAGATAACTCTTAGGAATAAAAGCCATGCGATCTAGGAAAAATCCATTTACTGCCATCAGCTGCAGCTCTGCCCAAATGCACCAAAAATGAAATGGTACCCGTAAAATTGTTAATTTAACTCTAAATTGGGAAACTGGGTTCATAACGTGTGTAAAACTCTGTTAATGCTTTGAGAGCTAAATTAACACATTTGTACTGTGGAGATGACAGAGTATGTGTGAAGGGCACTGTGTAGGAACATATATAAACATGATTCACATTTACTCAATGCAGTTGCAAGAATGGCTGTGAAATGAGATTTGTTGAATGTGATCTTAGAAATTAAATTTCTCAAAATCTTCCCAGCAGTGACAAGTCTGCTAGTTGAAATTCCAAGCCTGCTTATGTTTTGTTTTTCCTCGATTTTAAAGCTGCTTTATTGAAGGCAACACATTTAAAGCTCTACTTCGCTACTATTAAAAACTCATAATGTATTCAAACAAAACAGTAGTTTCCTTGATGACATGTTGGCAGTTAAAAAATTACCCTTCCACTCAATTTAAAAGCCATTAGCCAAAGCCACGGCAAGTCTAATGTGTTTTTTAAGTGTTTGAAAACTGATTAAAACAAGATACAGATTCTGCTGTTGAACTTTAAAAGTGCAGAGGTGGCTTCAGTGAACTCAAATTCTTTGAAGGCATTTGCTACAAACCTAACAATACAAGTAAAGAAAACAGAATTACCACCGCTTCCCTCATAAATGCAAAGCAGTGATTTAAAATACCAAGATTCAGAGCTGTCAGAGACTAATTTATTTCTATTGTAAATGGAAGCAGAGCCTTACGTGGTTATTAGTCATTCAATTGGGCAGAGTTAAGGGCCAATGTTGAGGTTGATTATCTTTTAAGCGTTCCCTCCTTTGTGTCACTGACCGCAGGAACAGTTAGTCTCTCAAACTGTATCTTACCCTCACAATTTGCTGTACTGCTCAATATTCCTAGTTCCCTGTGCAGGCATCCATTATCAAGCAGTATACACACTTAATGTGAGATACTTTTCCATAGGCTTTTGTAATAGATTGCATTGGTCTGAGCAGATAAATAAATACGATACAATACAACTTTATTGTCAGCCAAAGGCTGAAATTCTTTGTACATCCCTGGGTAGCTTGTTTAAGATGAGCACGTAGACATACATGCAAAAACAGTAAATGACATACACATACATCCTAATGAGGACAAACGCATACATCCTAATGAGGACATACACATACATCCTAATGAGGACATACACATACATCCAAACATTCATGAGATTAATAACACCAACAAACATACATGAGACATTACCACAGATGACATAAACTCCAAAATAAGGAAACAGAGAAATCTACCATGTAGTGTGTGTGTGTGTGTGTATATATATATATATATATATAAAAAATAAATCCTCTTTTAGCACAGCTTTGCTATCAGGTTTATGTTTTGCAAGGTTACTTCGTAAAAACAAAAAGTCCTCAGGAAAACTATTTCTGAATGTAACCAGGAGCGGTTTTCTTCCGCATCGATGGGATCACAATCTAATGCCATGCATCAGTAAGTATCAACTTCATCTTCATTATTTGTAGTGCATGGGTTTCCTCTTTCCAGTAGTCAGCATGGATGTCTACAATTCCCAGAATACACTGGGATAATGTGGATATTCCCGTTGTTTTCCTACAAACCTTTTAAATTCTCCACTCATCTTTGCCGAAAAACTCTTAAAAGCAAAGCAGTCTTCCGGTAATGAGCAGCATTGATTTTCTAGCCATCCCTGTAGTAACCCCAATGGCTTTAGTGCTGACATGCCATCCAGTAACATAACACCATGAATACCAGACTGCTTAAAGGTCCAATATGTAATATTTATACTGTAATAAATCCAAAAATGACACCAATGCCTCATCAGATATTAAGGAAACATGTTAAACTGAAATACTGTCTTTTCTGACAACAATGCTAATTTCAGTATTTTTTCTTTTTGAAATTTACATTCCGTGACGGAATTTATGTTTGTTTTGGTCTGTGTGTTGTTATAAACGGCCCAGTTTGACAGGCAGGCCGGGTTGCCAGATATACCTGTAAAAACGTAAACCCAGCCATGAAAGCAGCAAACAAACGAACAGGATCAACAGAGATAGATTCTACATGACATAAAAAAAAGAAAACGGCATGTTTCTAACAGTTGCGTGACCAGAGACGTAACAACCCCCTGGTAAATATTGGAGATGTATTTGAAAGATGGAGACAGCTTAGAGCCCAAAAGGACGCAGAGTTGGCTTATTTTCTCCTGAGGTAAGCATTAGCTTCATGCTGATTTATCACAGCTACTAGGGACGGGCATTTTTTGTCATTTCAACATTTATGTACTCACATTGAATTATATAGCTAGAGTAACCGAGTTGGTTACTCGCAAAAACAATTGAGACACAGTCAGTAAAGTGATCCCGACTGGTCCTGGCTAACGCCGCCATGCTAACCCTGCTAACTGTTGTCATGGCTGTTTACAGCGTGTAGCCTCTTCAGCGGCTGGAGCCAACAACGGTGAATTATTTTAAGCCACGAGAGGGGGGCTGTAAATCGGAAAGAGAGGACTGTGAGTTTGCAGTGTGTTTAGCGATTGTTGCCGTAATTCTAAGCCAATGAAGTGTGTCGGCAAGGTAGTGGTATTTTTAGCGTTTCGTATTGTAATTCTAAGCCAAGGAAGTGTGCCTGACTGACGTGTGGAGAGGACAGTGAGGTTGTTGTGTTTTTAGCGGTTCATACTGTAATTTTAAGCCGAAAAAGTGTGTCTGTCAGTTGGTTACAGAGCTCCGCGTGAGCACGGGCTTTTATGACTGTCAATATAGCCAGCATCTAACGTTAGCTACTCCGCTGTGCTGTGGAGTAACGTCTGGCTATGTGAGACTAGCATCTAATGTTAGGTACTCCGCTGTGCTGTGGAGTAACGTCTGGCTATGTGAGACTAGCATCTAATGTTAGGTACTCCGCTGTGCTGTGGAGTAATGTCTGGCTATGTGAGACTAGCATCTAACGTTAGCTACTCCGCTGTGCTGTGGAGTAACGTCTGGCTATGTGAGACTAGCATCTAACGTTAGCTACTCCGCTGTGCTGTGGAGTAACGTTTGGCTATGTGAGACTAGCATCTAACATTAGGTACTCCGCTGTGCTGTGGAGTAATGTCTGGCTATGTGAGACTAGCATCTAATGTTAGGTACTCCGCTGTGCTGTGGAGTAACGTCTGGCTATGTGAGACTAGCATCTAATGTTAGGTACTCCGCTGTGCTGTGGAGTAATGTCTGGCTATGTGAGACTAGCATCTAACGTTAGCTACTCCGCTGTGCTGTGGAGTAACGTCTGGCTATGTGAGACTAGCATCTAACGTTAGCTACTCCGCTGTGCTGTGGAGTAACGTTTGGCTATGTGAGACTAGCATCTAACATTAGGTACTCCGCTGTGCTGTGGAGTAATGTCTGGCTATGTGAGAAAAGCGTCTGGCAACATTGTTGTGAATGCTGCGGTCCCAGCCTGGCAACCCCCGTGAACTTCGAGTCTGGGCAGGAGGGGGCGGGGGAAACAACTCTCCAGTATTTTGAATTGGTAGTGCAGTAACTATTTTAACCGCTAGCTGCCAGTATTACACACAATATTACAAATTGCACCTTTAAAGAATTGAAGTTAACTTCTATAACAGAAGCCTGATATACAGTACTTCAGATTAAAGTTCTATTCCTACGCTGGGAGAATTGATCCATCTTGTAAAACTAAACAAGTATGACTTTGGAGTTACAACTGCAAAAAGAAATCTTCACAAGAATTTTACACAAATGAGGACTGACCTGCTTACATAGTGATAAGCACACTCAGTGCAGGTAAACAATGTTTTGACTTTGAAGATGGAGCCTACAGTAAAACACTGAGTGCGGCAGAGTTTCCTTTCAATATCCATTAGGGATGAAAACGAACTGCTGCAAACAAAGTGGCAAGTTAACCTTTATTATCCCCAACAATAAAAGGTTATGTTGACTACTTCATAAAAAAAAAAAACATCCATACTGAATTCATATCCATGTTTGCTCTGCCCCTTTGCTACTTTGTCTCTACTTGAAAACTCTCTTACATAAATATATACACCACACTACCTCTGAGGAAGTAAATGCCAAACATGTCATTTCTTCTAACCATTTTGTACATTGTCTCCAATGTAACCTAAGTTTATTCACCAACAAAGCTGATCTCTGTTGCTTCCATCCCCCCTCTGTTGCCCTTCGGATGCTGTAGACTACCTTCGTTAAACAACAATATTAGCATTACAATTACTGCCTTTGCATTCTGATTTCTTAAAAGAAATTGAATAAGGGGGCTAGTGATGCACCGAACCCAGATTTTTGGGGTTCTGCCGAATACCAAACCTACTGGTTAAGATTCTGCCGAACCAAACCCTACTCCCATTCTTAACACAGTAAACACATTAATGAAGTAAACAACGTCCACAGCAGTGCATTTTTCTTTATATTTTAAGTGTAAAAAATAAAAAAGAATAGGCAACATTATGCCTGGCACACAAGTGGGAAAAACTATTTTTGACAAGGCCTATGTTTACCCAATCTCAAGATCCAACCAATATCCAAAATATTAGCCTTTTAGATTTATAATCCCATAAAGTAGGCTACCCCCACGCTCTGCGAATAACTTTACATCCGAAGCGTT
Source organism: Perca flavescens (assembly GCF_004354835.1). NCBI lineage: Eukaryota > Metazoa > Chordata > Actinopteri > Perciformes > Percidae > Perca > Perca flavescens. The sequence goes on from NC_041337.1 coordinate 11,957,302, forward strand.
TAAAGACTATTTGTCCATTGTTTATTTCTAAAGAAACACGACAATGTATAAAAGGGTCCATTACCTTGTACCTCACGTTATGATTCCGTAGCAGATGTTTTTGTAAAAATAGGCTAAGGATTGTCATAACCATGCGACTTACTGTCGCATAGTCGAAGAATTACCGTATTGCCAGGAGAAACCATAGACGGCCAAGCTCGCAGGCAATCGGGGGGCGTGGAGCTTGTATACTGTCTATGGTGTGGAGGCATGCAGTCAAGTGAGAAAGTGAGAAGCCCATAGAGTTTATGAAAAGCATCGGAAGAAAATATTTCAGCTTTATTATATATAATATTTCAGTTTTCAGCAACGTTTTGATGGATTGGAATTACTCATACTTCGAAATGTGGCAAGTGAATTCATATGAAGTAACATTTATCCACGAACAAGTATATTTTAAGAAATGTAAATGTTGTTAAATAATGAAGTAGGGTTAACAAGGCTTACACGGGGGATGGGGAAATTATACAGCCAATGGAGAAAAAAAAAACTCAATGCCAATTGCGGTTAACGTTATTCCTTTATTTATTTACACATCTACGTGTGAAGATGAGGGATCCCTTTCATCATGGTCGAAGCCATCTAAGATGCTCGACACCTCCTTGCCTGTGCCTGATCATAGTGCCTGATGAGCTGAACCACATCCATAGGGCCGCTTTGATAGGGGCAACAAGGAGGTAGCCATCAACGTTGAGTCCTCCACCTCCCCTCACACACCACCCATACAACGTTACTGTTATTACACTGCACATATCTATACATACTGTACATATATTGTTCATACTGCATATCCATGTGTTCTGCTCTTATAATGCTACTGTTAATACACTGCACTTCGGGATTAATAAAGTTTTTTCAATTCAATTCAATAGCCTTACTGTAAACCATACCACTTGGTTAACTGTATACTACTGTGTGCACTGCACTATGCCATATAATGTTTATACTACACTACCTGTCTATACTGTACTTTTTTTGCACTTGTGGTTAGACACTAACTGCATTGAATTGTCTCTGTACTTGTAATCTGCACAATGACATTGAAGAGAAATATAATCTAATCTAAAGGTGTCTTGACACCTCCCTTATCAATATTCACTGTGTAGGCCACTGACTTTGAATATATATCATTATAAAGTTCTACCACATAAGTAATAAAACCACATGACATTTCTGTCAAAGCATGTCTACTTGAAGTGTCTACTGTGTGTTTCAATAATAAATATTGAGCTTGTAGTCTTCTGGGAATGGACTGCAGCTTGAGGGAACCAGGCAGTGGCAGATCCAAAGAAGTTCCGAGTAGAATCCAGGAGAAGCAGGTGGTTGTGTCTGAGTGGCGTGAGGCAGGCAGTACGGCAGAGCACGGCAGGTAGGAAGCAGGTAACAGCGGGATCTGCACAGAGGAACTGAAGTTAGACAGAGAAAATACTAAATCATGAGAGTTTCTAGAAATACGTGCAGGGATACTGCGCCAAGTTACCTCGTAGGAGTATGTAACTGCAGTATAAATACTACAGGTGTGAATCATGGAATGTGCATCAGCTGTGCCAGTGACAGAGCAGGGATGAATGGCCATGCCTCTTGACCTAGGTTCTCTAGACACGCCCCCTGCCACTTCCAGGTGGAGACAAACAGTACAGACAGACACAGAAGGGAAAAGGGAGACACAAACAACAGGAAGGGGGAACAAGGCAGCTGACCCACAATCTCCTCTCAAGCTAGCTACATTCGTCGTGGGGAAGAAAAGAGAGTGCCATCGAAGTCCACCCCAGCCAAACCAGTGAACCTTGGCCGCTAGGCCAAGAATGGCCCCCATGGTCTCTCTGGCCCTCTCTTCCTCACGACATTATCCAAATCATTTTTTTATGTGAAAGTGTCAGTACACACATGTTAACACACACAAGTAACTTGTCTCGGGCCATAAACAAAACAGAAAAGGTCTATGCAGATATACAATAAATCACAGTTGAATTGCTCTTATCTGTTCACTGAAATAATAATATGACAATATAGGTATTATACAACGTTTGAGGGCTTTACATTCTTTGCTACTGCTTACTGTTAAACCTTAATTATAGTGTGAAGTCATGCCATGTATTGATTTGCAGTGTGTCAGGTGGGTTACCTATTTGGACTTGTACTGAAGGCTTTATAGCCATAGTCTCTCCTGCTGTCCCCGAGGTGGAGGATGGGGACAAGTCCTAGAAAAATAAAAAGGAACAGTACAGAGCACGTTAGCTTTGGTATGACTAAATAACATTACAACTAACATCTTATTTTAGCACATTCTCATACAGTTCTGAAATATATCCCAGGGTCCTGTTTCTTCAGAGACAGCATTGTTTGCGAATTCAGTAGCTGACAGGGATTATATTTGGACCCAATCGGTTTTAGTTATACAATTCAAATCAACTTGTGTAATACTTCCTTTGGGCACCTACAATTGATTGTTAGGCATGGTGTAGGCTAACAGCTTAATGTTTAAGTATTTAAACCTATGTGGAAAGAAAAATGAAAAGGGAAACCCTCAGTTATATGTTATTGGTGACATTATTGTCCATCTATTACCTATCTGTTATTCAACAGGCAAAAGCAGACGCTTTTGTCCAAAGCGATTTACCGATTAACTTTTTTATATGACTGATTCGTCCATTTTCTTTTGCGATGTAGCTAGATAACAGTTGACGCCATTTTGTGGTTATATTCGGCCAAAATTAAGGTTATACAATATGTGCAAGCATGCATTTTATATTTACCGATGCCTCAGCTAGCTTAAATGATATATAACTTAATCTGGCGTACTGGCGTTATATTTTAAAATAAATAAATGCTATGCAAAATGACCAAATAATTAATCATAATACTTAGCAAAAGTTGCTTGTCTAAAATTAACGTTATACAACATGTGCAAGCAAGCATGTTATATTTACCAGTGCCTCAGCTAGCTTAAATGATATATGCATTAACTTAATCTGGCGTACTGGCGTTATATTTTAAATTAAATAAATACTATGCAAAATGACAAAATAATTTATCATAATACTTACCAAAAGTTGCTTCTCGTGATCCATCACGGTCTCTGCGAGATTCGTGATGACTGAGATTTCTCTTGTCACAGCTACTAGAAGACTTACAACTTTCAGACACGTTGCTCACGTCACATTTACATTGTCTCTCTCAGTTGGAGGCTGCGCAGTAAAGCTGGCCATCACCGGAAAAGTGCTTCTAATAGCCTTCACTGGTCTCCGTCCAGAGCAACGGGGTCTATTGGTCCATTATATATATGTCAATGGGTGCGTGTCAGTTTTGTTTGCAATGGAACGTTCTATTGAGTTTCGCCTCTTGTTACTTCTATACTCTTTGGCAAGAGCAGAAACTCAACACAACGTTAGTCTCTTTTTCTCGAGTTTCGCCTCTTGTTAATTCTCTTTGGTGCCGTTCGGTCGAAAAAAATTCTGACGTTCGGCAGTACCCGAACTCCGTCAAAAAGCCCAAAGTTCGGCGGAATTCCGAACTGAACGCTGGGTTCGGTGCATCCCTAAAGGGGGCCTGGTCCTACAAGGACGGGGAGGTTAAAGAAGGTAAGCTCATCCTCCCTCCCACTCCAACTTATACTGTAGATATGTTAAACACATGAACTGGCCTTACCTTAAAAATGAGATGTATAAATAAAACCAACCAACAAAAACATGGAATCTAACTTGCTATCTAAAATGGACAGCAAAAAATGTTGTTTGTCATCCCCATACAGAACAGATAATGTGCGTTTTATGATCTGGCATTCCTGTCAGCAGGGCGTTGTTTGTCAATACTGTTCATATTAATCAAAAAATTATTCATTTGACTGTTTTATGATCTGCCATTGCTATGGTACATGTTTGGTTAGGTTTAGGAACAACTTGGTTAAGGGTAGGAAACCTTATCGTGGTCAATAGAAGCACTACTTTGAGGTTAATAATCATGGTTAATAGACAAAGAAAGAAAAATGGGAAAGAGACAGTAGTGTCACCTGTCCATGTCAGGAGGTTTGTTGACATATCCATCCACACCAACCTCCTCCCTGAGAGATTTTGTAACTCTAATAACAATGTTGGGCGGATTCAACCTAAGGGTTACGCTCTGACTGACCAGGGGCCGTTTCAGGAAGGAGGTTTAACAAACTCTGAGTCTAACCCTGAACTCGGAGTTGATTTACCCTGAGATGGGAAACTCTTGAGTTTTCGGTTCCAAAAAAGCTGATTTGAGTTGGTTCAATCAATTCAGAGTAGGTTCACTCAGAGTTAAGCGCATGCACCACCACTATAGAAAGGCAGCATGAATGGAACCATGATACTACGATTCACCATGGTAACAACCACAAACAAATTGGTCGCGGAAATACTCATGCGCACATACAGCATTTTGAACATGTATTTCGTTAAAAAAGCAACACATTGGCTGCTGCAAAAGAGAGAATTTGCGTGGGAGGAAATTGCTGCTAGTGTAAATGCAAGTTCCAATATAGTGTATTAATATCAAATTTAATCAGAAGTATAGCCTAATATTACTGGTGAAATGGTATTGAAGCTATAATTCATTTAGATGCAATACTGCGGATGACAAAGTAGGCCTACTAATCCCATTCTGAGGCTGCAGCACCATCATTAACAGAATTATAATTCATAATCTTTTATTTCAAAGGATTTACATCATTCACCTGCAATACTGTGGAACTCCTTTTTAATGGCGCTTACTGGTTTGTGTCCAGGGAACACTACAAAAATATTTTAAAAAACTTCAGAGTGAGTCACACTCTTCTGACGGCGCTTTGCTATACAGTGGCTTTACTAATATGCTCCGCATCACCAATGTTGTAAAGAAAACTGGCGTTTGCAAAAAAAACAAAAAACAAAACGTAATGCGACACAAGAATCTGCTGGGATGTAGAGCATGTCCACGATGGGTGCAGTTAGTGATATGAGGACAGATAAGGTTATGTAGGCTACATAACTGATAGACTGGGAAGAAAAACAATACCGCTCAAATACGTAGGCTAGTATCTGGAAATGAAAATCAATGGTCGGGGCCTCGATATTATCTCCCGACGTACGTTTAACTTCCTGCAAAGTAATATAGCTTCTTCATCAATGTGGGATTGTCGACAAAAGGAAATGCCATGTTTTGAAAAAAAATTTTTTTTTATTTTCTGCCTAACAGTTAATAAACCTTGTTTTTTTATTCATGCCGATAACCAACTGCGATGAAATGCGCCGGATCCAGACTGAATGAATGAATGAATGAATGAATGAGGAAATGAAAGAGCGCTGTGTCAGAGGGAGAAAGAAACTCAAGGTTTATTTAAAAAAAAAATTTAAGATAATTTTTTGGGGCTTTTCCGCCTTTAATTTTTGATAGGACAGCTAGGTGAGAAAGGGTAGAGATAGAGGTGGAAGACATGCAGGAAATCGTCACAGGTCGGAGTCAAACCCTGGACCTCTGCGTCAAGGCATAAACCTCTCAGTATATGTGCGCCTTCTCTACCCACTGAGCAACCCGGCCACGAGAAACTCGAGGTTTATTGAAGAAAACCTGCTCCCTACCAGGTTAGGTTCACAGGCACAGTTACCATAGTAATTGACTCTGAGGTTAAGTTACCTCTCTTTCTGAAATGGGCTGGAGTTACCCCTCTCTCTCAGGTTTGATTAACCTCCCTTTCTGAAACAGAAGACCCAGAGTTTCCCTCATCTCAGGGTTAACAAACTCAGAGTTTTCACTAAACCTGCTTTCTGAAACGGACTCCAGTAGGAATCTCCAGCACCTCCTGTTGTGTCCATTGGAGCACTCAGCCAAGCTGCGGGCACTGATGCTGCCAAATGAACTCTGGATTCTGCAGCAGTGGGCAAGTCTTTTTGCTTCATCCAAAAGTTCCTTTTTTTTTCTCATTTACCATAAATTATTCCTGTCATGTACTTGTACAGTACTTTCTGTGTAATGACTGCCCCTCACCCAAAGATCCACCACCCTGTAATTGTCATCCAAATGTATCATTTACTGTATAATCATCCCTGAGGGCGGAGCAGGTTTGAGACCGTGTCAAACTCCTCGCATTGCATTCTGTTTAATTGCATGAACACTTTGAACCGCTACTCATCTGACGTATAATTAGCTCAAGTTGTTATAACCACTAAAGCTGAACTAAGTTAGACCCCTTTCTGCGTACGTTTATATTATTTCTTCACCAGCCAGCAGGTTAAAGTGGTGCATATGCTGCTTTCATGACCTCCTCATGAATGTATCTTTTCTGTTTATCAGTAGGCCTATAATTCATTTTCAAAGTTTCAAAGGGCATCTTACTTGTTGCTATGTTAAAGTGTTACATTTGTGTAATTATATATTTATATACAATTACATATATTATTTGCATGTGTTAAGACTGTAAATTACTGCCTAACTTTCCACCTTGTAAACATTTGTTTCTACATTCTTTAGCTGAATATTTTATGTTCATCCTCTTCAAGATTTCCATAAACAGTCATCAAAACACTGTCTCTAAAACAAAAAAGCTAACAAAGCTAATATGAGGAGACTTTTCATATCTCATAATATGTAAATCATTTAGGCACTATACACACATGCAGCAACAGCGTGTCCAGTCAGTCTTTTGTTCTGTACTTAAACTGGTAAAATGGATCAAGGATTACCTCACTGACAGGCCACAGTACGTCAGGCTGAAGGACACCACATCTGACACTGTAGTCAGCAGCACTGGAGCCCCCCAGGGCACAGTGCTGGCTCCTCTTCTCTTCACCCTGTACACCTCAGACTTCTGTTACAACTCGGAGCTGTGTCACATACAGAAGTACGCCGATGACACAGCCATCGTCGGGTATATCAGGGGTGACAGAGAGGAGGAGTATCGGAGTCCGGTGGGGGATTTTGCTCTCTGGTGTCACACTAACTGCCTACAGCTCAACACCTCTAATACGAAGGAGCTCGTCATTGACTTTGGGAGGTCCAGACCAAGACTGCGACCAATCCGGCTAGAGGGAGCTGAGGTGGAGGCTGTGCAATCCTACAAATACGGATGGATAATAAACTGGACTGGACAACACACACCAGCCACCTGTACAGAAAGACACAAAGCAGGGTGTACTTCCTGAGGAGACTGCGGTCTTTCAACATCTGCAGCAAACTACTGTTGATGTTTTACCAATCTGTGGTTACCAGCGTCCTCTTCTACACTGTGGTGTGCTGGGGGGGGGGCAGTATATCCAAGAAAGACACCTCCAGGCTGGATAAACTGATCAGGCGGGCCGGCTCTGTGGTCGGCATGAAGCTGGACTCACTGGTGACGGTGGCAGAGAGGAGGACACTGGACAAACTGCTGGACATTACTGACAATGCCAGCCACCCCCTACACACCGTCATCAGCAACCAGAGGAGCCTGTTAAGTGGAAGGCTGCTCCTTCCCAAGTGTAGGACCAACAGACTCAAGAACTCCTTTGTCCCTCATGCCATCATACTGTACAACTCCTCACTTGGGGGGAGGAGGAAATAGGGTAAAGAGGACAGAACAGAACACTGTGCAATAAATTATTAATAATCTACTCACATACATATACTTACTGCTAATTTATGCTAAATGTCATTTATTTATTAACTGTATAATAACACAATACCATACACAGTCCTATATACCTATATATCTATCTTTATTTATCTGTAGTTTATTGTTGTTTTACGGTTTGTTTATTTTTGTAAAAATATTTAGCTAAAAGTTTATTGTTATTCTTATAGTGTATTTTTTTTCTATTTAAAGAGTGTTTTGTAAGATGCTAAAATCTGCTGCTGGAAATCTAATTTCCTTGCGGGAGTCATCCCAAAGGGATCAATAAAGAGAAGTCTAAGTCTAAACGTTCTAGTTCGTATGCAGGACTATGACAACAGTATAAAATAAGGTGCAGCTTTAGCTATGAAATGTGGAATTTTAACACGTCTCTGCCAACACTGGCATACAATTGGCAGATGACAATGAGGTTGTGCACCAGGGTGGTATTTCAGAAAGCAGGTTTAATGAAAACTCTGAGTTTGTAACCCTGAGATGAGGGAAACTCTGGGTTTTCCGTTTCAGAAAGAGAGGTAACTTCACCTCAGAGTCAGTTACTATGGTAACTGAGCCTGTGAACCTAACCTGGTCGGGAGCAGGTTTTCTTCAAGAAACCTTGAGTTTCTCAGTCTCTTCCCTCTGACACAGCGCCCTTTCATTTCCTCATTCATTCATTCAGTCTGGATCAGGCGCATTTTAGCTCAGTTTGTTATCGGCATGAATAAAAAAAAAATGTTGGTTTATTAACCATGTTAGGCAGACTATAAAACATTTTATTTCTCAAAACATGGTATTTCCTTTTGTCTACAATCCCATTGATGAAGAAGCTGCTTTACTTCAGAGAGTTTTAACGAACGTTGGGAGATGATATTGAAGCCCCGACATTTTAATTTTCAGATAACTTCCTCTTTGAGCGGTATCGTTTTTCTTCCCAGTCGATCAGTTACGTAGCCTAGGCTACATAACCTTATCCGTCCTCATATCACTAACGTCACCCATCTACGCTCTTACATCCCAGCAGATTATTTGTGTCGCATTACGTTTTTTTGCAAACGGCATTTGTCTTTAGAACATTGGTGATGCGGAGCATTTTAGTAAAGCCACTGTAGCAAAGCGCCGTCAGAAGAGTGTGACTCGCTCTGAAACGTGTTTTTAAAAGGAGTACGTTCCACAGTATTGCAGGTGAATGATGTAAACCCTTTGAAATAAAAGATTATGGATTATAATTCTGTTAATGATGGTGCTGCAGAATGGGATTAGTAGGACTAAGACTTTTTCGCCCGCAGGATTGCACCTAAATGAAATTTTATGTGAAAGATTAAATGAAAGATTATAGGTTCAATACCATTTCTCCAGTAAATATTAGGCTATAATTAAATATGATGTACACTATATTGGAATACACGCATTTACTCTAGCAGCAATTTTCTCCCACGCAAATTCTATCTCTTTTGCAGCAGCCGCTGTGTTGCTTTTTTTTAACTCGCTGTTTGTGCGCATGTGAGTATTTCCGCCGACCCGTTTGTTTGTGGTTGTTACAATGGTGAATCGTAGAATCATGGCTCCATTCATGCTGCCTTTTTATTGTGGTGGTGCACGCGCATGAACCTACTGAGTTGATTGAACCAACTCATATCAGCTGTTCTGGAACCAAAAACTCAGAGTTTCCCATCTCAGGGTAAATCAACTCAGACATCAGGGTTAGACTCAGTTTGTTAAACCTTCTACCTGAAATACCACCCAGGCCTCAGTGGAATGTTTACATATAGGTTTTTATAGAGAGCCGAACTTCTGTTAATAAACCTCATTCAAAATCACATTGACATACAGTATGTAAATATGCAAATAACTGAAATAATAAAATCACCTTACTCAACAGTATGTTGGGTGGTTTACTACATATGTTTAGATAAGGGCAGTCATGTTTTTGTTTTTTTGCTGCCTTTTGATGAACACCATATCTCTTAACCCTTAATTTTAAAAGCCACATTAACATAATTAAAAAATAAGCCTATTATCACCTTAAAAATATATCAAGGGTTAAAGGGCTTATGTCTCAGCAGGATCTGGAAAAACTTGTCCATGCTTTTATCTTCAGTAGACTTGACTACTGTAACGGTGTCTTTACAGGTCTCCCTAAAAAATCAGACAGCTGCAGCTGATTCAGAACGCTGCTGCTCGAGTCCTCACTAAAACCAAGAAAGTGGATCACATCAATGGTAAAAATGTTGCATTTCAACACTGTATCATTGCATGTTTACATACATTAGTAAGAGGTCTGCATTCATTGCAGTTGGGTATAATAAAGCTAAGATATAAGCCTACATTCATACATTCATCATTCATTCTCTGGAAAACACTTTGTTTAATGCATATGTGCAATTAATTCCTCCAAAACTGGAGCTTACACACTTGGAAATGGGTACAGTTATTCTGTGTAAAAGCCATATACCTAACTACCTATATGTGAACTTAAATGAATATGAACGTGACTTGTGTCAATCAGTCCAAACATATTTTACATCATATAAACATATACATACAAATTTGTATGTATGATGTTTATATATCCTATAAATACCTGTATGGAGCTGTATAATCAACTTGGTATTTGGTTTTCGCAGCTCACAACAGTACAGTTCTTCTCAGTTGCTTTGGCGCGTTTCTCAGATCAGAAATGACAATAATGTGTAACGTCACATAGGGAATAGTGCTCCCTTTGTGCATTGCATTGCATGTGCATTGTTCATTAGACTATACTTACAGAGTGAACTGTTAAATATGGACAACAACACAAAGCAATTCACTATCTTGGTATAAACAATGGCGTAAGGACTTGTCAGTGTGATTCACTGGTATAAATACTTGCTTTGGACACAAACAAAAGATTTCCAGAAAATACACAATTTTTCAGGTCAGTCACTATGCGTTGCAGTTTACACCAATTGTTTTAAGAAATGCACTCACTGTTGTGCAAATGCAAATTATGATTTGAAAAATGCACCAAAGTAACTGAGAAAAAAATTAACATAGGATTGTATTTCAGTGGAGACATGTCCATGTTGATTTCACATAGCTAAAACAAACCTGAATGATTTAAATTAAGAGGCTACAATAACCTACACAGCTGGCATGGCTATTATGGTGAAAATATGCTTCCACAGCATAGTTTTATGACTAAGGTCTCTGTACGACTTTGTACTTGTGTCTTAGCCTATACAGCTCTGGGGGATTGCTTTGACAAAAGGCCTTATGGGGTATTATGTGTAGAATTTTGAGCGAAAAAATGAATTTAATCCATTTTGGAATAAGGCTGTAACATAACGAAATGTGGAAAAAGTGAAGCGCTGTGAATACTTTCCATATGCACTCTATATCTGAAATATGCTGATTTATCGGTCAAGCTCTAGTAGTCAAGGCCAATTGTCATACAATATGAAAAGTAAATTCCAGGAACTTGTTTAGTTTTTTCAGAAAGACTGATAAAAGAAATGATCTATGAGGGACTGCATTAATTTAATGAAGCTGGAAGCAGAGGCTCTACAGAAAGTGACATCAAAACGTTGGCTCTCAATTACATTTTAGGTGTTCAACTGATTTTTTTTGTGACCTGTTTGTACATAAGTATATTCAACTCATACTTATTTCTGTCCCCAGAGATCACCACCCACTGTATTGGCCAGTTACACAAACAAATAGGATTTAAGTCTACATAGGACAGCCACTGGAAAACTACTAATGCCTGTGTTTGATGGTGCTTTGTGTTAACTCTCTTCCCTCTCTCATTTATGTGCAATTTTAACTCTGCAGCCAGCGCACTTCAAGCAGGAGATCTCTCGCGTGGGCAATTCAATGCTGACAAGATAAGGCGGGAAATCTCACAAAGCACAGTTTCTGCCCATCATAAACCATGATAAAACGCGCAGTTCTGCTTCTGGTTGTCCACCCTCGTACGGATCTCAGCCTCTTATACTTACTGGAAATAATTAACATTCTGTAGCCTACTTGCTGGGAATAATTTACATTCAGTAGCCTGATAGTTGGAGACCACTCTATACTCACACAAAGCCTCTGCATAAGTATGTTGGTCCCAAAAATGAATAGGACATAGGCTTAGTTGCTTCAGATAGCACCCAAAGATGCCTCAGAATGCTACAGCTATAAAGTTCAGACTCCTTTGGTAGAAATTAACTGATTTCTTATGACACCGTATAGATTAGCAGAATACTTGCCACTTTATATACAGTACATGCAGTTCAGCTACCTCAGTTGAATTACACACCTGTAAAGTTGACATTGCGGATGTACTTGAGCAGCAGTGTGCCATTGATGGTATCCATCTTGGAGCAGAGGCCAACATTTCCAGGGCAGAGATCCTTGTGCATGTTATGTAGAGCATGAGCCATGGAATAAACTGCATCGATCACAAACTGAACCTTCCCTTCTTGTTCGTAGGATGAGTCTTTCCCGATCCGCTCATGATCTAAAAGAAAACATCAACACAAAAGTGTGTTTTATGTTCATGAAATTAGGCCCCTCATGGGACTGACTTGATGCATTCATAAACACTTGAAGGAATATTATCACTGATTTAGTTTAAGTTATAGATGTTCCCATGCTGTGTTTCACTGGCTGAGTCAATGCAATACGAGACTAGAATATTTGATGTGACTGACATAATATTCAGAACAAAAGAGCTGCTCCACAATCAGTCAAAAATGTAAGAACTAAACAATGATTGCTAGATGTGTAAAATCAAGCAAATCATAGCCTTTCAAGAGGCTTGATTACTCAATTGTGATTCCATCATTGCTTTACCATATTTAATATATTTAGAGATTGTGTTGAGTTGTGCATGTTAACCACTGATTATATACTATTTCTTTTATACTTCAATCACAGCCTTTCGCTTAATGTTCGGTCGATCCCTGATAAAACAAGATTATTCAACAAGACTCTTTTGGCATTATATAACCTAATCTGTCTCACCTGAAAAAGCTAACAGCCATTGCCTTACTTGCGGCATCTTGCAAACGTCTCAAGATATTCTAGAATCACCAACTTTTAAACTAAGCAAAGGTTGGGCTTCAATAAGGTTGGGACCATTGTCTGGATGCTCTCAGGTCTTGTTTATATGATCTTTTAGTGTTTATCCCCACAGTCACTTGCCACTTCACATGCATTTATCAAGAGTGCAGAGTATGATAGAGCGGTAGGGGAAAACATAGCATGACAAGTCTGATCATTCTTTATTATTAATGTAATTAGTTATGACTGGTGTATATTAATCATAGCTGGAGTTGTTCTAATGCTTTGTTGCGTTACCCGCGAAGCAAGGTTTCAATTGGCAGCATAATGCTCTTGGTAGCCAGTGCCCTGCCAGATAGGTTGATCAGGAAAAATGACAGCAGGACACTGTTACCGCTTCAAGAAAGAGCAAGAAGTGACTGGAATTAAACTGCAAGATTAAATAAGTTCAATCCTATTAAAGGTCCCGTGACATGGTCCTCTTTAGGTGCTTTTATATAGCCCTTAGTGGTCCCCTAATACTGTATCTGAAGTCTCTTTCCCAAAATTCAGCCTTGGTGCAGAATTACAGCCACTAGAGCAAGTCCCACAATGATCTTTCCTTGGTATGTGCCATTTCTGTGTCTGTAGCTATTGAGGAGGAGAGAGGGGGGCAGGTGGATGTTGGGGGTGTGTTCTTGACCAACTGCCACTTTGCTCGTTTGAAAGCCATGATGTCTAATGGGTGGGCCAAATTCTCTGGGCGGGCAAAGCAGAGAAAGGGGAGTTAACCTTGCTCCTTATGACCTCATAAGGAGCAAGATTCCAGATCAGCTCATCTGAGCTTTCACTTTCTCAAAGGCAGAGCAGGATACCCAGGGCTCGGTTTACGCCATTTCTAGCCACTGAGGGACCATAGGCAGGCTGGGGGAACTCATATTAATGTTAAAAAACCTCATAAAGTGAAATTGTCATGCCATGGGACCTTTACAATAGCTGGAGTAGAAATACACCCTTTTTTATGCATGCACCTCTTTACGTTACTCTGATGGCAATTTAACATGTCGGTCTCACTTTGGAATAAGCACTGCCATTTCTCCCCATCGTGGTGTGACTGCAGCAAAAGAGGTTAAAAAAAAAACCCTCACAGTAATTATCAATACCAAGCAAACCGCTTTAGGTACAACATGTGAGCTCATAGGAATAACAAGAGTCCCAACACAATGCCCTGTCATCCAATGCTTGTAAACTGTCGTTCTTAAAACAGGTGGCAAAATGTGCTCTAATAACTTGATAATAAAATATTAAATAATAAATGGATTATTATAATACTATATTGATTCATTATCAAAACATATCAGTGGATACACTGTGAGAAGCAGAGACAAATGTCCCTCACACTCACAACGATGGTCATTCATCAACGTCAAAATCATTTTAAAATCCATCAGTGATGCAGCCTGTGAGAGAACAGGCTTTTTTTTTTTTCTCCAGTAACATATTTACATTTAACATTAGCAACAACACAGCATTGTGGCTTTTTCAGTAAATGAGCTATTATGTCTGAATGAAGCTGTAATGAATGTGAGAGGATACCTATGTCTGAATAACAAAAAGCCTTTCACAGATAAGATGAAGTCAGCAATGTTACGTATTCCATGTCTGAAAAGGGCTGTTTATATCAATCAAGTCTGGTTTTTGTATGGATTTTACTGTGATAATATATCAGCTGCAGCAGATTTGCTTGTTTGCTAATTATTATAATTTTTTTTTAAACTAATAAAACTTGAGTATAAAGGCAAGTTATGACCTTATGAATAATAGTGGAGTATTGTTTTTTGGTTTCACTTTCATCACACAATTCTTAAAGCTCAAAATAAAAACAAAACTGTGAGAGAATTAGCAGAACACACTTCAGTTCTATCACAGATTGTAGTGTTGTGATGGCTGGGTAAATACAAACAATGTGTTGCTTATGTCCCCTTTTCTCAATTAATCCATGAGGACTACATTATAGATGTGTACACTCTAAAATGTGTTGTCTGCAGTTTTATTTCCCTTAATGTGACATTACAACAGTTATTTCAAAAACGTGAATGACAAAGCATTGTCATTCAATGCTTTGTCATTGAATGACATTTTGCAGTCAGAAACAGGGAAGACAAGTGATTGTTGAAGTGACAGATAACATTTGAGACATTTTTATTCTTTGTGAAAATGTGTTAAGAGCTTATTAAAGGCAAAGCCAAAACACTGACACCCTGTAATAGAGGTTCATTGGTTCAGTGCAGTTGATGGTCTATGACTGAAGTGTCTGTTTTTTGGGGTTTTTTAGTGCTTTGAAGATTGATGCTTTTATAGAATAATTAAATCACCTGATTTTGAACTCTACACAGCTTAAGGGAGAAAACATGTTTGGAAGTTATAGATTAATTTGTATTACAGCACCTCATTTCATCTGTAGCACCAATGAAAGAGTCATTCTGAAGAATGGCTCATGTCAATAACACAATGTGGAAAGAGTGATCATGATCAATTTGGTGTGCTCATGTGTATGCTCTAGTGAAAATTGGCCACACTGTGCTTTTGCAGGCTGTTTTTTTTAATTACTGAAATGTTATTACTCTGACATTTTGTAATAAGCATGCAAGGTAGCAGTATTTCAGTCCTTTGTGCCATTGCTTTCAATTAAGGTTAACTGCAATAGTACACAAAAAATGCTTGGCCTTTTCACTTTCTCATTCACGGCTTTGTGGCAAGACAAACACAACACAGGACGATGTAAACAGTGCATCATGTTCAGATAACAAAAAAGCGACATGAAGCAGTTGATAAAGTGAAATCAGGTTTTGTTTGCACGCACTGTTGTAAGATGTCTGTGGCAGTCATTTCTTATCTCAACAGAGACACTTCATTTTAGGTTCGAGCTTTAAACAGATGAATAGTATTTGTTTGTCTTGGTGTTTTTATCTATATGCTCCCCCAGTATTTGCTCGCTGAAAAGAGGCAATTTAACATCCGTGACAAGGCTCTGAGTGTTTAAGCAGCTTGAATATTGCCAGTTATTCTGTAAATGTGCTACAGGCAAAGGGAAGCATGGATAGGCAGTCTGTCTGTTTTTGTGGCTGTCACAGCCTCTCTCATTTTATTGTCTCCCTTTCTGAACCACTCTGTTATTTTTCTCTCTCTCTTTTAAACATAGATATACAAAGACATTTGGTAATTAATGGCAAGATGCCTCAGAGGTTCGCACTTCCAGCACACAGCCATAAGGTCCTGTGTGAAGTGTTCATGTATGCGTTTCCTCCAGTTTCCCCTCACTGTCAAAGCAAACAAGTCAGGAAGGGCTTTTGGCTCCTTAAAATGAAGCAATATGTGCTTGTGATTCCATGTCATAGGTTATGACCTCATACAAAGGATTTCAAGGAGTTTTATCGGCGTAAACTGGTCAAAGTAAAAAAAGAATGTAAAAAGTCACAGTGCAAACATAATTCTGTGCAGCAACTGTGTTGTCATCTTTCAATTTAAGATTTCAGTTTGAGCATTCATATTTAAGCTTTGCATTTTACTAAGGGTGTGACGAGATCTCGTTTTACAAGATCTCGCGAGATTTCTCGTCGAGGTGAAAAGAGTGAAAGAGTCACAGACAAGACGAACACAATATGTAAACATTGTAAGAAAAAAATGCCGCGGGTGCAGTAGTTAGTAGAGAGCTGTGGTGGTGCTGTAAGTGTTTTTGCATAGTGCTCGTGTTAGCCGCGGTATACGGCATTTTTTTCTTACAATATTTACATATTGTGTTCGTCTTGTCTGTCACTCTTTCGCTGTTTATTATTTCCGCAGGAAAACCAAAATGTTGCCACACAAATGATTTAAAAGTGGCAGGGGGATCTTCAATAGTAATTCCACGCTCCATCACGCTGACATCACATCGCCTCACGAGACAACTTTTCACCTCGACGAGAAATCTCGTCTCGTTCTCGTGAACCCAATCTCGTGATGTGTCTCGTCTCGTGGAGTAAGCGTCTCTTCACACCCCTAGCTTGTAACCTTGGTTCTCTGAGTAAAGACTATTTGACCCAGTCATATTTCTTAACTGAAGTTTTCTTTAAATTAGTGTTAAGATCGCGTCTCGTTCTCGTGACCCCAATCTCGTGTCTCGTCTTGTCTCGTGAGCGAGTGTCTCGTCACACCCCTACATTTTACATTTGACTTTTTACATTGTCACTTGTCAAATTATCATTTTACATTTAAACTTAGCTTTTTCAGTTTCCTGTTGTAGCTTAGTAAAAATAATGATATTTTTTAATTTGATCTCTTTTCGTTTTCTCTTTAGACTTTCAATTTGAATTATGGATAAATATATCCTCCATAAGACAAAGGACAGGAACTGGATGTTGAAATGTGCTGCAGGAAGGTTAGTCAGCAGTGCAAAACAAGCATTGATGTGAATGAAGATGAAACCTTGCGACTGTATCTTTTTTTTTTTTATTATCAGTGCCTTAGAAGTTTTCATCAAGGCAAACCTTGAGATTCTGAAAGAACACAATGCTCCAGAAAGCTCCAGGTCACACTGTATGCTCTTGCTCTACACTATTCCTTTCAATGGAGGCAAATTGCGTCCCTTTTATTGAAGGTAGAGGAGTGCAAAAAATTCATTTTATTACTTGCACACTGTGATTTCTTTCTTTGTGATGCTGAGAAGTATTCTCTGTCCAATTAATGATAGAGCAGCCTGGATGGTTCTTTATTGGAAGGGTGTAGTTAATTTTGACAAAGTTGGACACTTTTTTTCAAGAAATGTTTCCACTTTTTCCAAATGTTAGGGTTTGCTGCTTTTGCTTATCTTACATTACAGTAAAGATTCCCATTGACCGAACAGTTAATAGATAAGTCTAGAAAACAATTTGTAGATGAATCAATAATGAAAATAATCTTTAGTTGCAGCTCTGTCATGTGTGTTAAATTATTGAATCTTAGACTTTGTCCGAGTTTTAGTCAAATCTATAACATCAATATCATTTTGGTGTTCACACATTTTGTGCCACATTACCAAGGTAACAGTTACTACTACTTTCCTTCACTGAAGTGAACTGAAATTATGCTGTCATCAAAATGTATTACAAAACATACAGCTAATAGTTTAGGTTTGAGGCAAACTTTTAAGTGACGTCCACTCTTGGTTAATGTTTTTTTGGCATTAAAAGTCTATAGAATAATAGTTCAAATGATCTCCTTAGGTGGCCTTAGTGGGTTTGACAAACATTGGTTGACAACCATTACAAACCCCTTCCATTTTCTTCTTCTAATTCAGAAGATTGGGCATCATCACCCAAGGGACAAAAATAGACTACAGTGCTTGTCCTCATATCTTCCAAAGACACAGTTGTTCAGATGAAGGGAACTCATTGTTGCAGCTGCAAGCTATGTACAGCAAATGAGTTTAAACTGCCTTTAAACAAGAATGAATTATTGGAAATGGCAAAGGTGAGAAATTGAGTATAACAAACAGGATATCTTTTTCCCATTGCCATCATATGGAGTACATATTCTAAACCACTGCAGGTCAATCATAATTTCTCCACAGTGAAGAGAATGTCTATTTGTTGTTTCTCTGGCTTATCTTTTACTTGAATCTTGATGTATTGTACGTGTTGCAACTTAAGATAATTTAGGAAAACACTGCTAACTTGCGGGTGGTGTCCTTGATGTATTCAGTGAACAATTTAGCATGCATGTACTCATGTCTGGTAGCCTTGATGACTCATGTCTGCAGGGATGCAAAGCAACAGAATGACTCAAGCCAGTTTGCTTTATTAAAATTTTAAACCTCAATGCGTGCTGAAACGACGTAAACAAGAGGCTGTGCCCATGCAGAGGCTTTCATCTTTGCCAACAGCCCAGTATGACAGAAAACTTTTAATTATAGGTAATGCTGCATGGAGTGGTTGGACTGTTGGCAAATTGCTCTACTCTGTATTCTACTTTCTAGTATTGTTTCATATTTTAGGATACAAAAACTAAAGCACTGAACAATCTGAGGACTTTGGAATTGAGTTTGTCTGCTCACTGCATCATTTCTGACCAATGCCACTGCGATGAGAAAGGAGAATCTAATACCATGATACTGTGCAACATTTTTCTATTATTACCAATTTGTAAGTGCTCAGGTTGTATCATAGATTCTCGTTCATTGTGTTCTGCAAAACAGGATCGCGTTTTCTGGTTCAGCAGCATGAAATAGTTGGATGTACAGTGAATAGTCTGAGCTGATCTGATAGGAAACTTGAGAATAATTGGATTCTACACAGCAAACAATTCACATTTGAACCAATGACAAACTAAAACCATGTTGTTATGACACTCATAGAAAGGTCTTAACAGAATGGAACCCTTTTTAAAAGCTATAGATAGCATGATATATGATATCACGGTGATAGCACGGTTTTCAAATTTGAAATTTAGAAAAAGCTATAGCGTGGAATTGTTTGGTCAACCTATCTGGTAAGCAGTGATTGTTCAACCAAGCTTAGCAACTGTAACTAAGCAAGGCTGATAGAATATGCACTGTAGCACAATTATTGAGAATGAGTTTAACATGAAACAGCCCCGAAATCCCCATCACCAAACTCCACCAGACTCCATGTAAATAATCAGTACTTTCATCATTGTAAAACACACTTCATTCAAAGTGGACAGAAACTAAATAAAACTACCAAAAGCCGTCTTTGTTCATCTTCCACTGTTCCAACAATCACCACTCTGGTTTGGTTGAAATAAACCCTTAATTCACCCATTTACATGTGAAAATAGGCAGGCTCTATACACGCTAAAAGTACTGATTATTTACATGGAGTGTGGTGGAGTTTGGTGATGGTGATTTCGGGGCTGTTTCATGTTAAACTAAAAGGTCTATCTCTGTAGGGATCCTTTCCAGTCAGTGTGGTGTCTCTGTGCTGGACCAGAGAAAGGTCCTTTCTTCTAATTGCAGCCACCCAATAAATCCGACGTCTCCTTGTCACATTGGAGACATGCTCTCCCTTCATGCTTTTTCCATGTAGGGAAACGAAAAAAACTTTAACATATGGTTCCTATGGTTTCCACGACAATCGTGTGAGACACTGGAGCATTTTTTTTTTTACAAAGCAGTGTTTTCCAGGCATTTAAAAATAGTGAGGAATTACAACAACCTCCTCTGCTACCAATACAAACAATGAACGGTTCTGGCGGGTAGCCTCCCAAAATGGCGGGGCGCTGTGTAGTGACGTCATCTCCACATTCTCAATAGCTATGTCTATGTCTCTGTAAAGGCAGATCATGGAGACATTTTTAACATTCATGATCAAATAGCATCATATTGCACACCCTTACTGTCAAGATTTGGATTCTCAAAATGCTGAAGCTTTGAACATGGGGCTCCAGTAAGAGCAATGTTTGTCTTTTAAAGAGTTCGGAGTCTTGCTCTATTGGATTTGGAGTTGGACACTCCAGCAACCTCCGCTAAACCCATCACCCGAGATAGCACTAAATTTGCCAAACTGTTCTCTTAGTCCTCATCCTAAAAGCCTTTTTTAAATGTGACATTAAAAATGAAAGCTCATTGTTTGAAAATATCATAATACAAAGTTGGTAAGCTAAGCAGTCAAACAGGGTTAGAGGGTTAGAATGAAAAAACAGTTTGATATTATATTTATCAATACAAGGACTAACTAGTTCTACACTGCAGTACAAGAACAATGCTGTTTCTTTATTTACAAGTACTCTACATACTTGATCATCAACTGGTTAGGACTTTTGCACCTAGTATATACACTCAGTCGCCAGTTTATTGGGTACACTCAGCTAAAACTAATACCATCTAATACAACAGTCCTACATTAAATCCTTTCATAAAGGTTATAATGTTAAATTTTTGTTGAATCTGTTTAGAGAGGTGTTGATTCAACTTAATGATTATTTTGGAGCACGTAGTTAGTGTAGTTGCTGAATTCCATCCATCCATCCCTTTCCCGAGCCACATTAACCAGCTCTAACTGGGGGATCCCGAGGTGTTCCCATGCCAGTCTGGAGATATAATCTCTCCACCTAGTCCTGGGTCTTCCCCGAGGCCTCTTCCCAGCTGGATGTGCCTGGAACACCTCCCTAGGGAGTTGCCCAGGGGGCATCCTTACCCCTGTCTTTCACCAGGCGTGGAAGTGATGCTTTCCGGCTTCGCCGTGGTTTTGTTTCATCCTCCGCCACGCGCCATACCACACCGTGAGCGTCTCAGAAGCGGAACGTCTTTCCTGCCTGACTCGCAGATTTTATTGTTTCTACAAGTACTTGAAAGAACAATTACATGTTTATTAGCTAGACTCTACCTTCCACTCCATGCAAGTAAACTCCATGCCTTCTCTTTTCTGGCGTTGTCCTTATAAAAAAGAATCTGTGATGTTGTATAATAGCTTATGTTTTTCCACCTCCGAGATAAATACTATAAATCTCTCACAGTCTATGGTGGTGTTGAGGAGACGTTGGGGGGTGTATTTTGATAAATTGACTGGACGCTCTTGCTGTTCAAACGGCCCACGGCTCGCGTGAAAATAGATCTGGCGCACATTTTTAGTGGAGCGGGGAGGCGCTTCTCAAACAATTCTGGGACGCGCTGTGTCGTGGCTGTTGGCGTACCAAGCATTGACTTGAATGACCGCAATTGCTCTCGGGGGTCATGGCGCTGCCGGAAAGCGGCGCAGACGCGCCTTTTGAAAAATAGGGGTAATCAGATGCCCTAAGCAAAGGAGCAGTGGCTGTACTTTTATTTCCTCATGGATGACTGTGCTTCTCGCCCTATCTCTAAGGGAGATGCCAGCCACCCTCCTGAAAAAAACCCATTTCAGCCTCTTCTACCCGCAATCTAGTTCTATCGGTCATGACCCAGCCTTCATTACCATAGGTAAGGGTAGGAACAAAAATTGACCAGTAGATTGAGAGCTTTGCCTCCTAGCTCAGCTCTCTTTTCATCACAACGGTGCGGTAAAGCAAATACACTACTCAGATTCTCCGGCTAATCTCCCGCTCCATTGTGCCCTCACTTGTGAACAAGACCCCGTGGTACCTGAACTCCTCTACTTGGGGAGTTGTTGAATTGTATTGGGTTATACTGACAGTTGTTTTTCTGTATAGTGCAGTGGGTGTATTTTAACACATTCGGAGAATTAAAGTAAGGCGGCTATGGTCTGTTCAGGTATTCAAGATAGTATTTTTGTTGCACCCTGAGATATTCACACTGAGCAGTAAAATGATCTGTGGGGTCAGGGGTTACATTGTACATCTGAGGCTACAAAGTAAATCTTCTTGACCTCCGGGAGCACTGGGAGAAACAGCAGCAATAGGACCTGAATAATACGTTTGCACTGTGTTGTTTTCTTTGCTGTCTAAGTCAGAAACACTTTAATGTCTCAATCCTGGAAAATGACCTGACCATGCGGTTATGGTCCATAAATCAGTTGCCAGTGACTTGGATTGTGCGATTAAAAGCTTTGATACCACACAAATAGAATAATTACATGCCTATCTAATCAGGCTAGTACTTTAAGAATACCATTTTCCAATCCCTGGTTGGATCTTTACACAGATTTTTCAAGTGAGTAATTTCCTCTTTTCTACTTTTTAAGTGTGTTGTTCAAAAAAAAACTGAAGTTGTATAATCACAGGAACAACATATAGGATTTTTAGGTTAAAAGTTTCTCCTATTATTTGCTTGTAACTTGTTGAGGTATTATGTGTGGTTATACAATACAGTATTATAGTGCCTAACAAACAGCAGAAGTGGGGACAGGAAATGATGATGCTTACAAAAGGAACAATGGGGAGTATAGTCATGGTACTTGCAAAAGGATTTGAGTGAAATGATAGTACCTCTTCCCTGTGAAAATGTACTGTGCCCAGGGGGCTACTCAGAGGAAGAAAAGGGCTGCAGCATTTTAGGCGGAGAGCAGCCACCATGACAACTGATAAATGCACAAATTATTTAAGATTATGTGTTCTCCTGAAACCTGCAAGTGTGAACTGTGGAAGCATATCTCTTTTTTTTTTTTTTTGCCAAGGGACACACATTTTTTTTCTCTGAGAGGTGATAATTAAATCTGTGCTTAATTGTTTAGCTCTGCCAGTTCATCTTGTGTACCAATTTAGTATGTCTGTGGTATTTGGTTATATTCTGATGTTGCAGTGTCCAATATTAGTTGGATTAGAAAGCCAAATCTAATAATTCCAATCCAGCACACAATACAACAAACCAGTCATTTCATTAAAGAAATGTCTAAAGAGCTACTATACCATCTGCTATCAACATAGTTGTGATACTGAAATCCTAATATGAGTTTGCCTTAGCATCTCCAGGAGGCTTAAACAGCAACTTATCGTTCCTGACTATGCTATTCTGTCTTCCTAACGAGGAACACAAAAAAGACTCAACCCCAAATCATGCAACATCTGTACTCAAATGTGTTCTTATGTATCATTCAAAGTCATACAAGTCATTTATCATCACAAACTGGGATAAGATCAGTATACACTGCTTACATCGATATTAAATAATCACCATTATGGTTCAACAATAGGCTATGGAACGTGATTGTCACCCATATTTTCAACAGAAAGTCTGGAGAACTAAATAATTGCAGGGCTGGGCGATATGGCCACAATCTTCTATACTGATATACTGTAGGTCATTTCTTATCTCGATAACGAATAATCGTTTTCTGGTAATTCAGTAAATACGTAGTCTATATTATTATAACCACATGGTAAAGCCCATTTTGTAAACTCCTGTGTAAATGAAATACTGGACAAATACTTGTCGTCCAAATGACGTAAATATTGTCGTAACGCAGTTCAGCTGCTGGTTTTTCAACATAATAAAAATAAACAAAATAAAAAGAATAATATATATATATTTTATGTATCGTTTTGATGATATATATTGTCATATCGCCTAGGTTGCCAAGACAGCTAGGGTATTTTTATTTAGTTTAGATTTAATATTTAATATTATTGTAAGGTTTATGATCTTGCCCTCATTTCCTTTTGTCATTTTCAATTTTTTACCATTAGATAGTTTGATGCGACATAAAGGAATGTGCTGTACTGTTTTATCTTGCATAACGTAAGATTTATGATGATTTGGTACTTTTTTCATTTTCTCATCCTTTTCTGGTTTTCAACTACTAACCTGTGTGTGTGTGCGTGTACGTGCGTTTGCTCAAGGTGTTTTGTTCATCAGCACAATTTCCGCGGTCCTCAGATTGGATAATTGAGGAAGTCTATGTGTAAATGTATGGAACTGTTGTGATGCTATACCTGATGAAGGTCGAAAAAGACTGAAACCTCATTAATAAATATTCCAGCAGTCAGCTAGACAGTGTGTGGGTGTTTTCTCATTTGTATTCAAAAATAAATGAACATGACATTCCTACCCTTTCTTGGAGATTGATGGCATACAAACTCTTCGAAACCATATCACACTGATACTTTGTGTACTGGAAATATCATCCACCTGAAATTTGTTTCGAATAATGTGTATGAGTATTATTTTTTTGTTTCTGTAACCAGCACATAGATTATGTTGACTTGACTGTTACCATGGCCACTCCAACATACACATGAGGAATGTATTGCCTGGAAACATTACAGGTGCCAGCAATAATTCAGTCAGTCTGGACTACTTGAGATACAGCGTTGCACTGCACACTGGGATGAGAGACGGGCCTAGAGAGCCTACTGATTTTAACGACCTGAAAGCTTGTTTCTAATGGGCTGATTGGATTTACTATTGATTATGTTTTCAGCGCATGCGGTGGCATAGTTTTGTGATTGATATTGTCACCCGCTACAAATTGAAGTAACCAAGAGATGAGTAATGGGAACATTAATTTCTTTCGGAAATTAAAGATTCTCTTTCCTTCACTTATCTACACCAATTACATTTAACCTAAATTAGAGGGGTGTTATGGTTTTCTCCCCGATGACAAATACACATATCTATGCATACCAAGTGTACACACACACACACAAACAATGTAGCCTATTCACAGCAAACCCAATCAATATACTTGGTCACTGATTGAGGGCTTTCCATTGACCGAGTGCCTTCTCTGCTCTTTAGTGTAGACTCACTTGTGCATTTTTTGATGCCAGATCCTTTCTTCACAGCGTGCCGACTAAGCTTGCATTGGAAGTTATTCTCCCAGAACTCTGCAAACCAGATATTCCTTCTGTTATTCTCTAGTGTTCGGCTGATGAAGTAGCGATCAAAACCTGAAAGAAATAAGATGCTGTTAGGATTTATTCTATCGCGTTTTCACATTTGAATATGCTAAGCAAAATGTAAACCATTTTGGGCCTGTCGTAGCGGGTAAATTTGGTGATGATTCCAAATGAGCTGAGTGTTTACTCAAAGCCCAGCTAGAACAGAAGCTTTGCGATCAGAAATATCAGCAATCCAAAAAAAATTGGTTTGCTCTTAGCTAAACAGTAAAATTGTTCAAAGGAAGTCACTTTTTATCAAATTCGATCATCCAATAATATACTATAATTTCACTGAGCTGACTTGTTCTGCAGAATATCATTAAACAAGAGTATGTACAGTAATCATCCAATGACATGGAAACCAAGTAAAATCTACTATATTTATCTTTTCACATGGCTACATTATCTATAGACAGTTTTATTTCCACTTTAACACCTTTTCCCAACATTGTTAAAAAATCAGTAGCTCTACATATATACGATAATAGCCTCAGGAAAATATACCAGATATTATAATATTGATTTAATCAATATAAAAGGTAAGAAACAGCAATGACACTTATTGACAGTGTGGCTGTACATGGCGTAAAACAAACTGTACAACACATTAATAACCATCTGAAGTCCATCCCACTAAAAATCATTTATCTTGAATGTAGAAGGGAGATATGATTAGTGGAGGCAAACATACACTGCAATAAGCAGAAAAGTGGCAGATGGCGTATCAAGTTTTTATTTTATACAAAAACATTGATGTAAGAAAATAAACAGTTAGGAGCCTTCTGTAAGGTAAAGTTAAGAAGTGTGTCATGAATACCTTTGATGGACTGTCGTTTGGGTAGGATGGTGACAGCGCCTTCTGCCATTTCTTCCTGGTTCAGTATTGGGGAGATTTTGGAGCCCCAGCTGTCTGAACCTACCCAGATGAAATGGCCAGTTTGATTGGCCTTCTTAGCTGCCTGAAGGAGCCGCCTTTGGGACAGAGGAAGAAAGCAATGTTTAATTGTACCATATAATATTGTGTTGTCAGTGTTATTTATTTTCTGTATTTACATGCATATCGGTGCTAAATTACCAATGGAAGAAGGCTCCTATTTTAAATGCACCGTAAAGAGGAAATGTAGCTGTCACACAGGTGATTCTATAACTAGAATATTCCATTCTGAGTCTGGACAAAGTTGCACCGAGGCACTTTAGTAGAATTAAAAAGCCACCATAGACACACTATCCATTCCCAGTGCAGAGTAGTTCTTCTTGGCTGTGGCAGAATGACACCCTTGCCACATTTGTCCAGGCTTGTTGCCAATGGAAGTAAGTTTGGGGTGATGTAAAAAACTGCCAGAGAGCTGTTCTGTAGCAGCAGAGTTACATCAAGAAAGCTTGAGCACAGCAACATAAAATTTAAACACCGCCACCAGGCATGTGAAGCATCACCGACCCTCATATCTCCCCAATGCTGCTTGAACAAAACATAAAGAATCAGCTTTTTTACATGGCCGTCTTAACATCTCGCATAAGACTTTGTACAACGTTGTAAAATAATTACTACAGTTTTTTTGTAATATGAAGAGTGGGCGAGCAGTGAGTCATCTCTAACTTTGTCTTTTTACCTTGTAGTTTAATGGCCCCTGGGAATAGGTTTGGAATGGTAATGATTTTTCCCAGTGTCTGGTCTTCAGAAATTTAGTGAAATGAACATATCTTAAGATGCAGTTAAGTGCTTCATGTAGGAAAAATGCGAAAAATTGATTTTCTCGCAAGAGGAGATTACATAACAGAGCCACGACTAGACAGGCTGAAACGTCACACAGAGTGAGAAGTAAAGGTGCTGCGTTGAGGTTGTGGATGGGTGTATACAGGGGGGGGTTGTGGCTCAGTGGTAGAGCGGTCGCCTGCCAATCGGAAGGTTAGTGGTTTGATCCCTGGCCCTGCAGTCCCATGCCGAAGTGTCAGTGTCCTTGGGCAAGACACTGAACCCCAAGTTGCCCCCGATGCTGTGCATCGGAGTGTAAATGTGCGTGAGTGTTTATCTGATGAGCAGGTGGCACCTTGTATGGCAGCCTCGGCCACAGCGTATGAATGTGTGTGAATGGTGAATGGTTCCTGTACCATTCACACACATCCTGTACCATTCACACACATTCATACGCTGTAAAAGTGCTTTGATTAGTCGTTGAGACTAGAAAAGCACTATATAAAAACAGTCCATTCACATTTACATACAGTACTGTACATTTCTCTTAACCTTTTACCAGGTTCAGTTTCCAACTCACAGTTCTTTACTGAGTAAAATTGTAATTGCAAGAAACTTTACTAAAACTGCAACAAAAGTTGTTTTACTTACCTAATTTTAAGTTAGAATTTCAGGTGGTAATTAATTGAATATGACAAATGCAATATATGTTATTGTGAAAAATCAGGTGGAGGAATTCAATGTTCACATAATTAAAGCGCACAATACAAGATGATTTAAAGGTCCCATGATATGGTGATCTTTGGATGTTTTTATATAGGCCTCAGTGGTCCCCTAATACTGTATCTAAAGTCTGTTTCCCGAAATTCAGCCTTGGTGCAGAATTACAGCCACTAGAGCCAGTCCCACAATGAGCTTTCCTTAGGATGTGTCATTTCTGTGTCTGTAGCTATTGAGGAGGAGGGTGGGGGGGCAAGGTGGAGTGGGGGGCTGTGGCCTTGATCAACAGCCAATTTGCTCGTTTGAAAGCCATGATGTCTCTCTCTCATGGTTGGGCCAAATTCTCTCGGCGGGCAAAGCAGAGAAAGGGGAGGTAACCTTGCTCCTTATGACCTCATAAGGAGAAGATTCCAGATCGGACCATCTGAGCTTTCATTTTCTCAAAGGCAGAGCAGGATACCCAGGGCTCGGTTTATACCTATCACCATTTCTAGCCACTGGGGGACCATAGGCAGGCTGGGGGAACTCATATTAATGTTAAAAAACCTCATAAAGTGAAATTTTCATGCCATGGGACCTTTAATGTTATGAAGCAATGTTGTTTTCCCACAGAGCAAACACAGCGAAGGGCAAACCTACCTATGTGCCTAGATTAGGAAAAGCAAAACTACAAACGGTATTTCTCTTATTCTCTTTAAGGCTGAGAAAAGGCAGTATTTTATTTAAATATTTAAGTAGCACATTATAGGGCTCCTTCAGCTCAAGTCTCTTATACTTTCTGTGTAGACAATTTGGTGTTCTATTCTGCTGCCAGCTCACATTGACTGGGTTCAAGGATAGAGCAGGCCTGCAGTTCTGAAATCCCCCTGGCTTTCTGTAATTACTATATATCCAGACTATTACCCGTTATCAGGACCGGATTAAGTCAATGAGCACTGGGACTTCTGCCCTGTTCCTCATAAAGAGACGGCCCCAAATCACTGCCCACTTCCACCAGGAATACGCTGGCCTACTAACTGCCGGGAAACCCTTTCCCTTACAAAGCCACAACAGCGCTGTGTGTGTTGATTCAGCCTACAACTAATTAACTGGTTCTCAATGCAGACTATCTGTCTTAGTAATAGATAATGAATTTGAATTGATACATTTGTGTCCCCGCAAGGAAAGCAGAGACACTGTTGTACTTTCTTATAATGTGGTCAGAATAGATGGGGACAACAGAGTAGTTGTCCAAGCTATTATTTAGATAAAAAGGACAAAGGGGGGTGGACAAAATATTAGAACCTTTCTATATAATGCATCTCAATACAACACCATAATGAAATAGGGCCTCAAAAAAATGACCATGGAGTGCAGTCAACCCCTCTCTGACCATCTCAACAAAAAAATTAATTTGTATAGCAAGGGTAGTATCAGTGGTGGAAGTAATACTCAGATAATTTAAAATGTGTAAACTGTTAGAAGTAAAAGTCTTGTATTACAAGTAAGTACAAGTGCAGTATTATGAACAAAAAGTATTCATTAAGTAGAATCACCCCTTACAAAATGTTTTGTATGTAAGCTCTTGACCCGTCACTGACTTTGTCAAATAAATGAAGTGGAAAACTTCAAGTAAAGAGCAGGTACCTCAGAATTATACGTAAAGGTCCTATGACATGCTGCTTTTTGGATGCTTTTATATAGGCCTTAGTGGTCCCCTAATACTGTATGTAGCGCAGTAACGCTCAGCCATCACTGGAAAAGTGCTTCTAATAGACTTCACTGGTCTCTGTGGAAAACAACGGGTTCACATTGTCCATTTTTTTACTGTCTATGTTTGTAAGCCATGATGTCTCTGTCTTTCTCATGGGCGGGCCAAATTCTCTGGGCGGGCAAAGCAGAGAAAGGGGAGGTAACCTTTCTCCATAGGACGTCATAAGGAGGAGATTCCAGATCGGCCCATCTGAGCTTTCATTTTCTCAAACGCAGAGCAGGATACCCAGGGCTTGGTTTACACCTATTGCCATTTCTAGCCACTGGGGGACCATAGGCAGGCTGGGGGAACTCATATTAATGTTAAAAAACCTCAAAGTGAAATTTTCATGCCATGGCACCTTTAAGTACAGTACTTATACTTAATAATGATTAGCTATTGAGTAGCTGTTATTTAACAGCATGGCTGTTCCATTGTGTTGCATTAGATCACACCATTTCTTAGTGCTTAAAACTACTTTACTTGTGTGAAATACCTGTGAAAACATTGTTTCTGACAAAGCTAAAGAAACTGTGAATACACCCAAAGATAATCATATTGGCATTTATAACTCATAAATATTAACATACGTGTAGCAGGAAAGGAAAAAGGCAATTTAATTTCTTTATGCACACAGGAGACATTTGTGACATTTGAATGCCAGCTGCAGAGGCAGCCTCAGGTCAAGACATTTCTAAACATTTATCACTTTAGCAGATTTTGTAAACTCTTAAACAGCTTTAGTTCAACTTATCAAAACTCACTGTATTTTTATCTAAACAAAACGGCAGGTGAATGTTATGAAGGCAGTATCAAGGAGTGGTCAAAAGTGGTTGAGATAAGTCAGGTTTAAAGTTTTATTAACTGACAGCAATTAGGATTCCACTGCACTCACCTGATGTCATCCTCATTGGCAAAGATAATGACTACTCGGGCGTTGGGGTTCTCACTCAGCCTGCGAATAATCTTGTCAAACTCTCCAGTCCTTGGCTCACGTGGTATTTTCACGGACTGGGAAATGCACAGACCACCTAATTGAAAGGCACAAGAGAAAAAGTTTCCAAATCAAATGGGTTTAAGAAAAAGAAAACTGCCTTGTGTAAAACTCCTGAACCGATCTCATTAGCAGACATTTTAACGTTAAATGCATATTACTGTTGCAGTCCCAGATGTGTTTCTTCAAACTCTTGGTCACCAGAAATATTTGTTGGATTCTTGGATTTTTTTCTTATTTCTTTTAACACACAAATCTTTTTCAATCATCTGGACTTTTTATGATACTTGCACTAATAAATGTGCACAGGTACAATATTTCACACCGTGAGGAATGCCAAGTATTAAAAACAATCTTTCCTTGGACCTCAAGGGGCAACTTTGAGCCATGGAGACCCATCAATTCAGTTTATGGACCTGCCAGTGAGACCAGGGGAATTTGGTAGCATTTGGAAGTACATACATTTTGTAATTGAAAACTGGTTCCATTTGTTTGGAGTCATTTTTCTTATTACATAGGTTGTTTCATTTTGTAAAAACTACTATTTACTAAATGTCTTCTTCTTCTTGCCTGAAGAGTATGACCTTTTTGAGAGAGAAACAGAAGAAATATTACATACTAAACATATATTTCTAAATGAATCAGTCAAATTACATGCTGGTAAACCCATAGCAGTGTCCAGTGTCATTGATTAGCTTGGTTTAGCTTGTTAGGCACTGGCCAGCCCAACACCTACAGTACAGTAATTCCCCTCAAATCAGTTTAACAGAGCCCTCAGCCTCTTAGAAATGCTCTAGTATTGAACACAAGTCTAAAGACAACAGAGGATGTCCCCTGGTTACCAAGAAGCAAAGGCGTTTTAATTCCCAATGCAACATTTCAGGATAACTGTGTTGTCGCCCAGCCAAAATGCCACAGAGAGTATGTGCATGCTAATGAATTTCCCTTTTGTGACCCAGTACAAAGCCAGCCCAATGAACAATCAATGCAGGAATAATACCCTCTAGTTCAGTTCATGGCAGCCAGACTCACACCATAAAACAAAGCCTGGCCCTAGCTCAGATACTAATAGTTTGGGAAACTGGAAATATGAATAAAGAGTAGGGCATGCCATTACGTTAACAATGATGTTGGGCTGTTTTGCTCATGGGTACAAAAGTCACTTCCGGTTAAGTCAGTGAGGGGCTTCAGTCAGTGGCCTGCAACATTGTTCTGATTGTACACTGTGGATGAATTTAATGATGTTTCCTTTCTCTTCAAACTTGTGCTTTTGCTATTTCATTTTTTTTCTCCAGATAAGCGTGTATGGGTTTCCTTTGGTTATGCATGTCAGAGCTAGAGCGAGACATTTCAGGCTCATACATTCACTTGGTTGGTTAATGGATTAGCTCCTTCGTGGAGGAATAGACTCATTCCTTTGTGTGTACTGGCCCATGTCTTGTTGTTGGGGGATGTTTCCTTCTGCACGCAGGCAAGACTTTTTTTTTCTTCATCACAACCCCTAAATTCCTTATTTCCCCAGTTCCTAAACATAACTTGAATATCACAGTTAACACGGATTTTATCAAGAGTCTGGAAATGTTGAAGATTGCGACATACGTGTTAAACTTAATGAACTGCAAAGAAAATGTATAAAGGAAAAACATGCATTTCCCACCTCACACATACTTTAGACCAGTCGTACATGTTTTTCTAGCCTGACCTGAGGGTGATATAAGGTGGTGATGGAAACATAAAATGAAAAGACACAATCCAATAATAGAAACGTTGTTTAGGTTGCTATTTTTTGCAGTCTTAACAGTGATCAAAACTGCATTCAATTTTGATTAATTACTTTTCCATCACTCTTTTAATTTACATTGGAGGCATCATTTGATTTTCCTGTCTATCTTCTCTTTTAATTTAAATGAATGATATCTGCACTACTTTTGCTGTTTTTTCACTGATAGATACATGTTATGCTGCAGATGTTTTACTGAACAACAAGTTCAAATATATGAAAGTATGCAAGCAAACCATTTCACAGGGCACAATATGTTAAAGTGCTCATATTATGCTCATTTGCAGGTTCATAATTGTATTTAGAGGTTATATCAGAATAGGTTTACATGGTTTAACTTTAAAAAAAAAATACATATTTTTGTACATTGCTGCAGCTCCTCTTTTCACCCTGTGTGTTGAGCTCTCCATTTTAGCTACAGAGTGAGGCATCTCACTTCTGTTCCTTTATCTGTATCTTTGTTGGGAGTCGCACATTCGCAGTAGCTAGGTAAGGACTACTAGCCAGTCAGAAGCAGAGTATGAGGACGAGCCACACTAGCAGCTAGGCGAGCATTATAATGTGTGTTACAAAGTGACGCACGATCGTCACGGAAGTAAAGGCTGAACTACAATAGAGCTGTTTGGAGCAGTTTGTGAACAGTGTTTTCTGTTGGAGAAGTCCCGTTGGGGTGGACTTAGGGCTTTTTCACTTTGTAAACCTATTACATGCATAAAAAAGATATATAACACAATAAAGGAAAGGGAAAAAGACAAAAACCATAATATGAGCACTATAAGGCTTCGATTAAACTGAAGCAGAGGTTTATTTGTCTACTTCTGTATCATTACACTACTCAGACAGGCACATGGGAAATTTAGTAGCGGCAGCATAGAGGTAGCTCTCTGCTCTCAAAGACTATCAATCATTAGAATCTATGTCTTTGCCTCACTGGTACTTCAGTCCCCCATTCCCACAACATCTGCTGTGTAGAAGCAGAGCACTCATCCCTTCCTTTCCTTCTCTTCTCACATCAGCAGCAGCAGGCTGCAGCATTGCTTAACTTCTGGAGAGAACACCAGGAGGACCAGGGGGATAAAAAACCCTGCCTGTGGGAGTTGAGGCACATTGAACAAGGCCCTCCATGGGCCCAGTGTTGTAACTCTGTTGCCTGTAGGGTAGACACGGCCATTTGTTTTATTGCTAACACTACTCATTCATCCATGCATCTGTCCACCCATTCCTCTCGAAGTACAGGATGGTCAAAGATATGGTCCCTTGACTCAAGGACCCCAATTCAAACTCCATGACAGGGAGCAGCTACTAAACAATACACTCAATCCATAACTGCTCAAAGTATGAATTTCTCTGTTCTGTCGCTAGCTCTACACTATTCACTCAAAGTTCAATATGTCAATTGTTTGTTTTTATGACACACACAGATACATACAGGGTATAACATGCAGACTTCGTAATAATGTTTTCTTCACAGTGTTTGCATGCTGAAATATCTTTCACACAGTTAATGTAGCTGTGCAGAGCTGCTCCTAAAGGACATTTTCATACAACCTAAGTGGCTTTTAATTGGTCTTGGTAATTATAGGCCTTGCATTATACATTCTAATGAAACAAGTCTCTAATGAAGCATCAGATTTTCAATAAAACACTGTGCTGGATTTCAGTTTGCCCCCAGAAAGGATGCAATTAGGAGTCTCCCCCTCCTCTTGTCTGCGCACCGCTTCTAATCAGACTTCCCTTAAACTGAACCAGACCACCATCTCCCACCTAATGTGACTTTGTAAATAGAGGAATTATAAAGCAATTAATTACAAATGTGTAGCAGCCCACCATTTACCGTATTGTTTGCGTCTCCAGAGATGTACAGGATCGTCGTTGATTAATTATGGTTATATATCAAAATTTCCGGAAACTTATGTGAAGATTAACAATCATTGTCTTGTGTAACACCAAACTCAAAAAATGTGCATTAAGGTTTAAACTGAATCAAAACTTTTAATTAATCTTCACATTAAGCTACTTTGGTCATTTTCCCAATGACCTGTTGACTGCGAGCCTCTTCTCTTGTGTCTTCCATTGTCAGCCTCGGTCTCTGGTCTCCTAATAGCTCAGAACACTAATATTCCTTCTCATTTGACACCCGTGGAGGAGACCGCGCCGTCATAAACATTAAATATTCCCTGGCACTATGGCCGATTGCAGCACAGCTCTTGTGCTTGTTTAAAAGTGGTGCAGAAGTACACAAAATACACCCAAGTGGGCGTTGTGGGGAAGGTGCAGGTAAATAAATAGCCTTTTTATTGGGATGCCCTGTGTGGAAATACCTTCACAAGCAGGCTTAATTTGCAGCCGGAGAACAGTACTAGCAACGAAAATACAGAGATCTAAAACTAAATTAATGTTGCTTCAATAATTCTTAATCACTGAAAAATCAACGCTGAATGAAAACATTAACACCATAGCTGCCAAACACATCTGAGCTGTTGCAGTCCAGGGGTTTATAAATGAATTAAAATGAATTAATGTATTATTGACGTGAATATGTGTCACATACACATTTAAAGAGGTTACTTCCCGAAGCAAAAGACACCATAGAGGAGGGAAGAGTAAACCGTGTCTACATGTATGTTAACTCAGCAGTAGTCTCGCATTGCCAGACCTTCCTCCACAGCACTGCGAAGGAGGGTCTGGCGAGTCCACACAGCATTCCGGGAGGGGAGAAAATGGTGCTCTGGTTTATTGGCATTTCTTTAAACCAATCACAATCGTCTTGGGCGTTTCTAAGCACCTGGCAGAGCCACGGTGCCACTGCAAAGTAGCCTCTTGAAGGAGCTTGTTTTGGTGGAACGTGCAACAGAAAACTCAGATTGGACAGATAGTCTAGCTAGCTGTCTGGATTTGCCCTGCAGAGATCTGAGGAGCAGTTAACCATGGTCCTCATAAATCCACCAGAGTTTAAAATTCCAACACAAAGACAGCGGAAGGTAATGGACATCTGGCCGAAAAGCGGAATTTCTGGAGCAATCCCAGAATTGAAACATCGTGGATATAGACACAGTGGAGATAAAAATGAAATAAGAAAAGTTGAATATCTAAAAGCAATACAGAATCCCTGAAAGCCTGCATTATATTTAAATATGTTTTTATATTTTTAGTCACCTGTGTTTGCCTTTACATAACAAAAAAAAAAGATATTTTCACAACCTTTGAGCTACTAATCTGCTTCTCTAACCTCTGGGCTACCATCCCAAGTTGCCCACCTATTATTTCTCCCAGCCCACCCTAATATAGCAGGCTAAAACCAGCCTTGGTACTGTAGCTGCTGTTTATTTTGGCCGCAAATGATATGTTAGGCAACAGAAACAGTCAGTTAATAATTAGAAAGCCTGTTTGAGCTGCACAGAGCTTTGAATTCCCATCTGCTTTGAACGGCAGTGTTGTTCCATCTATTCATTAATAGTCCCGTATATACTGTCTGGCTGCTGACCAGTAGTCTAATGTACAGAACAGCAACACTCAGCCGTGGTGGTGTGATCACAGTGGTTCACATTATACAAATGTTGTGAACCCAAACAATATGATGTGGACAGCACTACATAGTAATAAATAAAAATAAATAATATCCCCTTCTGATTTAGTAAACTGTATACCAAATGAATTATGCAAACCAGTTGATCAGAGGCCTGTGATAAACTGGCAACCTGTCCAATGTTTCTCTGTCTTTCATCAACTGCATACTGGGACACACTCGGCCCCCGAGAGGGAGAGAAAATGGATGGAATTGATTTTAAACAAGAAAAACAGTAAGTGGTAAACGGGTAAAATCCCAACCAATCTCTGGTAGCATAATGTTGCTGTAGAAGAACTGCAGGAAGTGTGCTGTCTTCTGATATTGGTACATTATTCACAGATTGTGTTTGCCCCACTTATCAGAAATGTAGCTGCCGGTGAGTGGTAGTTAAATTCTGGGAGGAGAGAGTGTGAAAGAGTGGGCTGAAATCATTAGGGACACTGACCCTGAACAGAAAAGGCTCAGGTTCAGTACCCTGTTCCAGTAACCCCCCTGTAAAGTGTCCTGGAGCAGGACCCTAAATCCCACACAATCCCTGAGGCCTCTTTGGTCGCTGGCGCTTACCTCACTGTGCAAGACTGAGGGGATACAAAGAAATGAATTTCTCCTCAGGGGATCAATTACAGTATAATATCCCATTATAATTATTATAGACAGCTGAGCCACAAAGATAGCCCAAACTACCAAATGTTATACTTCTCTGCCATATTATGGGGATGGCTCAGGTTATTTTACAGACAGTAACTGACCTGCTCCTGCCTGCAACATGGGGAAAAAACAACACAAATCTTAGAAAATAACTGCTTTTCACTTTCCCCTGCCGGTCCGGGGGATTGAACCGACTTTCTCTGGGTTGAACCACATGACTGGCTTTCATTTTAGAGGGGAGAAGATGAACGACCCCAATTCCACCTATGTATCATTTGTAATTTGTCTTTATTATGCCCAGCATGTGTCATTTTCCACATCTATAAGCAAACATTGTGTAAATGGAGTGCATTTTACAGTATATGTGTTTGTACAGTGTATTTTCATTTAAAATGAATTTCGGACACATGAATGTGTCTGAGCCTGCACAACCTATCGGGGATTTGCTGAGTCTACAGGTTAATATCTGAAACCAGTTTTGATCTGGATCACATGATGAGCCCTGGGTTCACCATGATGTACTGCTTGGAAAAGGAGGCTGGACGGTGGTTGAATGTGAGGTTGGCGAGAGTCAAGTTTCTCCTCAGATATCACTGAGCAGCACACAAACGCTTGCTCTGTCTTCCTTTGCTCTGCTAATGTAAATTAGTGTCTACAGCAGGTTAGATACTGAGAGACGAGGAACTTTGAAAACCCCTCTGTTATGGAATGAAATGCAATAACATTGCAATATGAATAACCTTATTGAAAATGTTTTTATTGAGTTTTGAATCTATTTTGTGGTGCATTTTGAGGCTGCACATTGTAATATTGCTAAATTGGTCTGTGCTACATTGGAAGATGTATTTGGTCTCTCATTCATAAATAGATGGGAAGACAAATATTAGAGGACTCTTACAATGCATGAATATAGAGCCCTAGCCACTAGTTTGGCTAAAAGTAATTTGAGTAATGTTTTCCCAAAAACCACTCAAGTCAGTTTCTCAGAGTTTTCCAGCTAAAGCAACTTTACAGAATTCATGCTGTGTATTTACATTTATTCTTTTTCAATAAGAAACTGGTCAGGACGTCTGTAGATTAGAGTTTTACCAAAATGTGTTGTAAAAATGTGTGTGAACTTTTTATTTTTCCTTATAGACCAGTATACTGTACCAATGCTTCTTAATATCTAAATAAAAAAATGAATAATGATTCAGAATAAAATAACCATGGCAATGTTACAAAACAAATTAATGCATCTACAAAATGTCTCCCTACAATATGGTTTGAGGATAGCAAACTGGTTATCGACATCTATATTATTGGCTGCTGGTGAATTTTCTCAGTGAATTTTCTTTAACATGTAAAGAAACCAGTAAAAATTGCAGAGAACATATTTGCCTTCATCATTTTTTTAAGTTATTTATTTTCTTAATAACTAGCCGTACACTTCCTCTGTAAGCTGGCCTGGCTACGTTATTGACAGAGAAGGCTTACAATTTAGGTAGCAAAGAAGATTAAAGAAAATGGGAGCAATCTTCTAGCTTGCTGTGTTGTCTTTTATAATTGGTTTCAAATGTACTCATGGGGAGATGATCTAATGTTAATAAGAGACATCTGCATGGTGATGTGTGAAATTAGATTGTATTAGAGAAGACTGCGATTGCTGTGATGTATCTTCCCATATGTTTTCTGTAAAAGAATCCACCATTTCTATTAAGAAAATACAGTACCAGAGACAAAAGCTTGTTCTATTATTTAAATCTTTGGGTTCATCAATAATCATGAATCATGACTATAACAAATAGTGTTTTCATTTTACCAACTTCTTGCTTGGTGTGAGAATGTTTTCTTAATGTTACACAAATTATACAAATATTATTATAAGATGATTTAGCAATAACTGCTTTTAGCTATCTGTATTTTTTACAACATGGATCTGCTCTTTCAGTCCAGATGAAATTGGAAAAACACACATTTTTCTATTCATAAATGACCCTGCATCTTTATTTTGCTTGTGTGTAACCCTGTTAAAATAAATGAGGAGGCTATCTGAACGAGGTCTGAGATATACTGTAATTTGCAAGCCAATGCAGGCAAGCAGCCTGCAGTTAGCATGATACTGAAGAAGTGGAGCTTTCTGACAACATTTAGATGTTAAGGTGCTCATATTATGCTTTTTCCCTTTCCTTTATTGTGTTATATATCTTTTTGTGCACGTTATAGGTTTACAAAGTGAAAAAGTCCGAAGTCCACCCCAAAGGGATTTACCATCTCCAACAGAAAACACTGTTCACAAACTGCTCCAAACAACTCTATTGTAGTCCAGCCTTTACGTGCGTCACTTTGTTACACGTTATAATGCTCGCCTAGTTGCTAGCGTGACACGCCCTCATACTCTGCTTCTGACTGGCTAGTAGTCCTTACCTAACTACTGCACATGTGCGACTCCCAACAAAGATACAGATAAAGGAACAGAAGTGTGATGCCTCTCTCCATAGCTAAAACAGAGAGTTCAACGCACAGGGTGAAAAGAGGAGCTGCAGCAATGTGTAGTACAACAAAAATATGGTGTTTTTTGAAAATTAAACCATGTAAATCTATTTTGATATAACCTCTAAATACAATTATGAACCTGAAAATGAGCATAATATGAACACTTTTAAGTGTTAAATCTGAAGCTTAAAACTGCTAAAGCTGACTGACTGTTATACTTCCCATTTGAACTTCTGTTTGTTGCCTCATTCAGCAAGAAAAGGTAAACCCACTGTATTTAAAATTTTATATTTTTGGCAGATAGGTTGTCAGTAGCACAGCTACTGGTATTGTTTTAAAAACTTTCTTGCACTAAGAGCTGAGGCAATTAATTTGAGACTGACGACTTTCCTTTATTATAACAAAAGTTAGGGAAGGGAGCACTGAAGCAACTTTAGTGCTCCAACAGGTGCTGTACTCTGGACCAGCTTGTTAAATTGATTGTTATGGACTGCATGGGTCTAATCTTTGGTCTCTGAACAAAAATATTTTTCACTCAAGCTTGTATTGATGACTCTGCTAACAATGTGGGAAAGTATATATGTGAAAACACAGCAGGGTGGATATGTAGTTACACTCTGGCCTCAAAGTTGATGGATCAACTGAAAGTGTTTGTTGGCATGGCTATTTTCTAAATCCAAATGGCAACCAGTCGTGGTATAACATCTGTCAGCAACACTGCTCCAATATCAGCACGCTGTAAGTCCCGGAGGGAAATGGGCCTGCTCTCTATTTATCTCCACAGTGCAGGGAGAGCTCATGGAGGGCAAGAGGGCAGCAGTGACAGAACATGTTGTGTCGTACTTATTATTCATCCCACACAGTTCCTTCAATTTGGTGCATGCTGGAAATTTGTAGTTCCTGCACTGCAAATTATTGCCGCACTGAGTATTATTTTATTTTTTTTAAGCACATTATCATTTTGAGTGAGGTTTTAAATTTTAAATTTAGATATTGGCTAGTTACGCTTGTCACATTTCAGTATGACTGATATGATAGCCTTTGATTGCATACTGTATTTTGTTTAAATGATTTTTTACTATTTTGACTAAATTCCTTAACCAAAATTCATTCACTTGTTCATTCACATAAAGCGCCTAAAATTTAATTCAAGGACAAATTTGGGACCATAGATAAAATGCACATAAGCTGTTTCTTCAAAAATAAACTCTGAAACATTGCTGCTGCTAAGCTCTGTTTATTGACAGCCATGACATTACATTAGAAACTATCATTTCAACTCAGTGGTGTAAGCACAAATGATTTGTCTGCGTCGGCAGGAGCTTGAGAAATCCAACGCTGTCCTATTTTCCAGCAGCTGCAAATTTCGGAGCTGTGGCAATAGCAAAGATTTTTGTACAAATGTCGGTTTGACCTGAGGATACGCACTTCAAGTACAGAAAGTTTGAGAATGCGTTTTATATTCTTCAGGAGAGAATAGTATGTTATAGCCAATCTTTTTTTGCTGGAGAGCATCTTGTCTATTCAGTTCCCAGATCCTGAATTTAAAAAAAAAAAAGTTTACATGACAACAGGTTCTGGGTCAGCTCAAAATTAGATTTCAAAATGACTGAATGACATTTTCCTTCTCAGTACAAATGATGAATAAATCAAAGACTGGCCTATAGCACTGTGAAATGGGCTTTGCTGCGCTGTGGTAAAATGCCTCACCTGACAACCATGGGACTTTCCTCACACCAAGGAGAATCCACATTGCAAAGCTCTTAAGATGTTTTTAAAGCTTAGCTGAAGAGTAAAAGTGTATATTGCTTCCTCGCATGAGGCAAAGCAAACAGTAATGGTGCCGTCTAATCAGGCGTGGGCACGGGTGAAGAGCTAGCTGCAGCAGGCCTTGAGGTGCACATTCTTACATTGTCAAAGAGCTGCTGTAAACTTCCCTGCAACTACATTTGACGTTAGCCTGTCAGACTGATATGTTACCTTCAGCAAGCATACAGTTCTGACAACAGATAAATGAAATAATGGTTGACATTCTGAATCAAAATCTCTTTTTTTATTTCATCCCCTGGAACATCACAATAGTTTCTTTATCAGTGCTTCGGATGTGATAAATAGCTTCTTGGCTTTGTTGGCATTTTTCATGCTGATACATCCAGCAGCAAGTTCTGTGTGGTCACAGACAAAGAGCTGTAGCAGTATAAATGGCTTGTGGTGTTTTTTGTTTTTGTGAAT
Organism: Perca flavescens; assembly: GCF_004354835.1. Classification (NCBI taxonomy): domain Eukaryota; kingdom Metazoa; phylum Chordata; class Actinopteri; order Perciformes; family Percidae; genus Perca; species Perca flavescens. Next base: position 11,998,063 of record NC_041337.1, read on the forward strand.
ATGCTTACTACTTCTGTTGCTAATGTTAACCTGGCTGTACAGTGTGTGAATTTGTCATTTTGGTGTGCAGTGTTTTCGCTAGGTTTGGGGAAGGTACATGTATTCGGAGAAAGAAATATTAGGTTTTTCAAAATAACAAAAACGCAATTTCACATAATTTTGGACCATTATTATTACTATATATGTGTCTAAACCATTGGAAAAGCTAGAGCAATTAATAAATAAAAAAACACTCAAAAAGCTTAAAGACAAAACTTACCAAAGAAGTCCACTGGGGACCAACTACAACCATTAAATCTGATGAAAGTCATTTATTTAGTTTTGATGCTCATATTGATTTTAAATTAATTCGGGTTGGGTGAAGCTTCGGCAATTAGTTGATTAATTGAGAGACTTGTTTCTGTTTCCCAAATGTGATGATTTGATGCTTTTCTTTGTCATATTTAATAGTAAACTGAATACCAATGGGTTTCGGACTGTCGGTCGTTTAAAACAAGCAATTTAAATACATTGCCGTGGTCTGTGGGTCTGTGTGGGCATGTTTCACTATTTTCTTACATCTTTTACACAAAATGATTGATTAAATATGAATATAAACAACAGATTAACTGATAATGAAAATTATCAATAGTTGCTTTCCTATTCAACAGATACTTACTGAAGAGTTGTCTTTGTGTCCAGCACATAGTAAGAATTTATTTATCTATAACATTTAATTAGAGGATAAACCCTTTGAGATTAACCATCTCGTTTTTAAGGGGTCCTCAGGCAAAAAGTAAAAGGTAACAGGGTTTTACACTTGCCATTAGACTTTTTGCGACACACTAATCCTGATAATGTTATTTAAAAACACTGTTATGCTGTAGGTATGGAGATGTCTTTAAATGAATGGCTGAAAAGCAAATCTGGGTACTTCACGTTCTGGGGAATTGAGAGCTGAGAGCTCTAACCTAACTGAGAACACCAGTGCAAAGTCACATTACTGGAAGAAGATAAAAGTTAGTTTCTGGACAATATATTATTCTCAGAACTAGATTCCAAGTATATCAATCAGAAATACTGCCCAATCGTGCTTCTTTCCAAAATGTGCAACGCCATCAGACTGCACCAAGGTTCAAAAGGGCCCCCGAAGCTGCAGGATCTGAACTACTTGAAGGTTCATCCATTTTGTGATAAAGTGTCTTGGCCTTTAACATTGCCTCTGGCAGGCCCTAGGACAGCCTCCGGCAGAGGCCAGGCCAGCGATGTTGGGAAAACAAGCTTCCGGTCTCAAAGTGGACACTGTTAAATATTGGAATTCCTTCAGTATATCACAACTTAATTGTTTAACCACACAATACAGTATATCGTGTTTGCACATTTGCAGAACAGATCAGCTTCTCTAAATCATGTCACATATAAAAGGTTGTAAACTGCTAAACTGTCAACCAAATATTTATCGCAAAAAAGGATTCGAGAGAATAACTGAGAATAGCGAAGCATCATCCAAAGGTGAAGTGTGAAAGCTCCACAGGGGACAGCGGAGAGAAATGAGAGAGTGACTGAGGGGGGGAGGCAGGTGTGGTGGTTGAAGGAGCAGGGGAGGTGGTCAGGTTGTTGTAAGAAAGATAGATAGATAGACACACAGCACACATAAAGAGTATACATTAAATAATAGGAAACAATATACATTAAATAATTGAATACTATGTAAATGTACTAAATGAGTAGAGCAGTATAAACAATGTAACTGAAGTTGAACTATAAAAAGAGGAAATCCAATCAGAATCTTACTGTGTGTGTTTAGTAAATGACTACTTTTCTGTATTTGTTTAAGTCGTAGCAAAAGTTGTATACATATTGTGTTAGTGTCGCATGTCTGAATTGTTACTATATCCAACATGTCTAGCTGACACATGAACAGCAAAATTCCCACATTGCTCACGGCTCTACCTGATGTCTTTTACCTCCAAACAGCTGTTCAGTAGTACGAATAATGCCAGCAGGTGAACAGTGTCGGTGTAATGATACAGGTGGTTGCAAAGCCAAAGTAAATTCATCCAATGTCTCTCTTAGTCTTAACCCTCAGAAGCCCAACACTGAATTCATTTGGACTCAATGAGGCCTGAAGCAGGAGGAGCATCTGTCTGATCCCTGACAGGGATTTCCTGTGTTTGACATGTTGAGCCAAGGGACGTGAACTCCTACCATCTTTCCTTTCTTCTTCCCTTTCTTCATTCCTTCCTTTCTTCCTTGCACATACATTATACTTAGAGTAATAAAGTACACTAGACAGGAAACTCTGTTATGGCTACACATTTGCATTCCACCTTATTTATTTAATTGTTCTGGTAATTCCTTTAATCATTGCAGTAAGGCTTTAAACATAAAACCAATTCAGTGCACAGACTTTAGTGCTTTGGCTTGATCATTGTAAGATCTTAATAGCTACACTATCATAAATTCACAAGGTGCATTAATTACATATAAGTAATGTCCTAGTTGTGTTGCCCGTACTGAACATTTGAAAATATGACTAAAACCTCTTCTTCAGATGAGATTTCTCACTAGGCATTTCAGGTTAATGAGTATTCAAGTCATTCCTCTTGACATTTCCCTCATGACAAAGGGTGCAGCACGCAACCCTCATTTCTAACATTTGCATAATCTCTTTGTCATCCCTGTGCTGCTATGTGCTGTCTTGGCCCTCCTCCTCTTCCTCCTCTGCTTCAACTGTCATTTAAGACCAAAAAAATCGGATTAATTATGATTTGAAATTATCCATCCAATGGTATGTAAGTGTCAGTGTACATATTTGAGAAAAGGAATCAAAACAGAAAAATGTTGTGGTTTCATTTTATACGATGTACCTGAGATACATCCTTCTAATACTTTCATCTTAAAGCGTGTCACCACCTGAGACCGTGAAATCCACTAAATATGATTACATACAGGGATATAATAGAACCGTGTGCAATATCCGTTGGAGAAGGAAGAAAAAAAATCCCACTACTTTTTACAAGGTGAGAAAAAATGACACTGAGCGTCAGCCTCCATTACTGCAGAAGACCGTACACTATTTAATAAGGACACTGGAGGCACAGCAGCTTTTCAGAGACGAGCAAAGAAATCTACTGAGGGAGCAAAGACTTGTGCAACAAGGACGGTCTTGCATTTCAAGGGTGAAGGGTGACAACAGCAAGACATCATACTGGAAAAGTGTTTTCTTGTAATCATCTTTCGTAATGATACTCCAGCCGTAATCCCAAACAGGGAGGAGTTTGATGGATGTTATACAATAACAATGACCCAAATGAAAAGACAACTTTTTAAAAACAGCCCTGCGTCTCCAAGGTGCAACGTTTCAGTGACAGTCCAGCAACTGCAGATGAAACGATGTCTGACGTTTCTGCCATTTGAAAAAACTGTCCTGATGATGACACCATTTAGCGTGTAAAAAAAAAAATCATGACGCTTCCATGGTCTACCATTAAATATTTATGCCTCCCTTCCCTCTTCTGCATCTTCACTGCTGAGCTATCTTTTACTGGATCTGTTGTTTTCACTTCCAGTGAAAATAAACTAGTGTATAAGCAAAAGCTTTCTTCCTCTGACTAATAATTTGTATTGTGTTTTGTACACTCTTTCCTGCATGGCCTCCTTTTGGAAAAACAGTGAATCATCTTTAATACTTTGTTACCTCTGCCAAAGTGGTTATGTTTTCGACTTGGTTTGTTTGTTTGTTGGTTTGTCTGTCAGCAGGATTGCGGAAAGACTTCTGGCCCGATTTTAATGAAAATTGGTGGAAGGGCCAAGGAAGCACCCATTACATTTCAGAGTTGATTTGAATCACAGGGCAGATACATGAATTATTTTTCACTTTTGTTAACATTGCGGGATAGGGCATTCATGTGGTATCCAAAAAAAAATTGTCCTCAAATGGGAAAATTTACACTGCATTAACGTTGTAAAATAGGGCATGTCTTGGCGGAGGTCTGCACTCTCAGAGTGCCCTTCTAGTTCAAAATATAACAAGTGGATATTTAAACCTGGCATAACATTATAAAATGACTTTATATTTACATTGTAAAATGTATTTTAAGATTAACATGACAAGCCTCTAGCGGCACGCCTCTAGGAATACCAAATGTCAGTCTAGCACGGCTGTATTCTAAGCATTATGACCTACTCAATAGATTAAGGTATAACTTGCAAAAAGGTGATTTATTATACAATATATTGTATCCTAGGGGTGTACGATTCAGAAAATGTCATGATTTGATTCGGATTTTTAGGCTCACAATTCAATTCAATATCGATTTTCGATTCAAAAATGATTCACAGTATGTAAATGTAGTTACTTTTCCCATGTGATTGCAGTAGACAGAAACACCACAAATTAAATGTAGTTTGATATTACTTTATATGTCTTCATACAAAAACTTGTGCAACTAAAAACTGCAAAAGTGCCAAGCTTTGGCCAGCTTTCAAATAAATTTAATTCAAGTATAAAACTGTTAATAAAAAGAGTTTTACATTTAGCTTTAAAGTGCTGTACTCAGATCAAACTAAAAATACTGCTAAATGTGGTTTAAGGAGTACTTTAGCTACCAAGTTGACTGTTGAAATGTCAGAATCACATAATCGATACATATTTAGGTGTGTGTGTGTGTGTGTGTGTGTGTGTGTGTGTGTGTGTGTGTGTGTGTGTGTGTGTGTGTGTGTGTGTGTGTGTGTGTGTGTGTGTGTGTGTAACCAGTTCATAGTCCACCACTGGCTGGAATCTGTACATTCTTTTGCAGAAACAGAAGCTGGTGTACGTGTTTTGGAGCCAAAATACTTAAATTTTGCTTTGCAAAGCCTGCATATAGCATGATTGCTATCAAGTTCCGTCTTACCCTCGAGGTTATAAAAGCTGAAATGTGTCCAAACTCTCGCCTTCAATGAGGATGGAGCAGGTTGCATAATTATTTCTGTGAGGTTTGCCATTGTTTGCCCATAGACAGTATATCAACTAGACCAACAGATCCCGTTGCTCTGGACGGAGACCAGTAAAGGATATTAGAAGCACTTTTCCGGTGAGCGCTGAGCGTTACTGCGCAGCCTCAAACTGAGAGAGACGAAGTAAATGTGACGTGAGCAACCTGTCTGAAAGTTGTAAGTCTTCTGGTAGCTGTGCCAAGAGAAATCTCAATCATTCCTTATCTTACAGAGATGGAGAGCTTAGGGAAATGTAAGGAGATAACATGGGCACAGGCTAATTATTGCTAAATAAAATGCTAGTTAACATTAGTAATTAAACCTAAACAGCTCATGTAAGACGAAACTGCCTGCAAGCTTCTCCTGTACTATATGGTAATTCCTCTACTGTGTGACACAATCGTTAGCCTATTTTTACAAAAACGTCTGCTACGGGGCCATAATGTGAGGTACAAGGTAATGGAGCCTTTTGTACATTGTCGTGTTTTTTTAGAAATAAACAATGGACAAATAGTCTTTAAGCACTTCAGATGTAAAGTTATTCGCTGTCAAAGTGACGTCAAAATGAATGGCAGTTAGCAGCTAACGGGAGGTGATCGTTTTGAAACATCAAAATGGCGCCATGTTCGAGTTCTGAAGCGAAGCTTACCCCCTTGTTGTTTGCGCCGACTAAACTACTTCCGCTGCACTCGTTCTTCTTCTGATTATGACAAGAGTGCCCAGGCGTCAGTGTGAATTTGACGCAGCGCCATCTATGGGAATAGCGAGGTAATGTCATTTCAGGACAATAGTGTCAAAACAAGAAAAAATAAATATGAATTGATTTTTTTGAATTCTATGAATTGATTTTGAATCAGTAGAGCTAGAATCTCGATTCAAATTTTCCCACCCCTATTGTATCATATTGGGTTATATCAGGATGAATTCATCATTTGTGATGTAAGTTCTCAATAAAAGGTCAACTGATTTGTTTCACTGCCAAAAGAAATCCAGAGGCTTTCACAAAATTCCTATAAAACAAAAGAAAAAGAGCAGTAGCTTGCCAAAATTCCCAACCATTTGGAAGGCAGTTGAACATGGCAAAACACAAATTAACAATTATGTTCACTTAACAGATTGCAATTCTCGCAAACACTACACTTCCTGCAGACAAAATATCCACAGGATGCATGTTTTTTTGATCATAGGAAAAAGAGATTATTTCTTATCCCAGACAAATGTTGAGGTTAGCGGAATTCAAGAAAGTGGCAGTATTCAGAAAGAACTCCAGTGAAGCAAAAAAAACAACTTTTTAAATGACATATGTTGACGCAAATGCATCACTGCATTGTTATCATCTGATTAGTCACCGCTGAAGAACAGATTTGTAAAAAAAGCTGTTATAATTGTATTTAAGATCCTTGTACATGGTTAAGGAAGCATGGCTGTTGATGGGTGTGAAAAGACTGAACAACTGAGAGTGACTCAAAGTAATGACAACAAAACTGTGCGTCCACATGATACAAACCTTCCGTGATCACGCACGCGCCCCCACCCCTCCTCCACGCAGTTGCTAGTAGCCAAGGAGGACAGGAGGATTAAAAAAAAACATGATGGATTCTTCAGAAAAGGTAATTACCATCACTTGATTTTCTGCACAATCTTCTGAACATAGCCATACTGAGAAATGCAGAGACAGTTGTGTGGAGCTGATAGTCTTAATTAGTTTTGTAGCAACTCATTTGGCAATGGCTTGACTGTTACGGACATTTATTAATATCAAAAGGTTACGCACTAAAGCTTTAAGAACGAACAAAACTGTCGTTCGGGATTTTTAAAACATCAAAGAAATCTTTTAACTCGTCTTACCCCTGTTCTAGATTTAATGTACAAAAGACAAGCTCATTTCAGCAGAAGCATGTCAGTCCCCCTCCATTGTCCTAATTGTTATTCTCAGTCTTCAGCTCGAGTTCATGCTTGCCCTCACAGACACTGAATTTTATTTTCAACCTCCTCTGAGATATCGACTGCCCCAGTGTCAAACTGTTTCCGCTCCGCGGTACCAATACTCAAGTCCAGGCAGTCTGATCAAATACTGTGAGTTTCCAGTTAAATTCCATTTCCACTTGAAAGCCCTGTGAGCATGGGTCAAATGATATCAGATTCTCTCGCCAGCAGGACCTCGGGTCATCTAACACCTAACACAACGCCTCCACACCCCACACACGCACACGCTATTATTCTTTTTGAGAATGTTTATTTGACCAGATATATAAAATGAAAAACAATCATTCTAGAAGTAGGACACACATTATTTCATTATTTTCCCTTTTGCCAGGAAGCAAATGGACAGACCGTAAAACTAAATGGGTATTTGAATGGCCGGACTACTTTATATTTTGATTATTCTGTCTTATCACATTAGGGGAGAAATTTTTCCTCCAGCTAGTCTTGAACAGAATCATTAAACGGCAGGGCGCTGTCAAGAAAAGTCCAAAATTAAAACTGCCATTATATTTATATATGAGGTTTGGACTATCTGTGGTCTGTGCTGGAAAAATAACTGAATCCTAGCACAGGAACACCGGCTGCTGTGTGTTGATGTTAGGGCCTCACAAGCATATGGTCTATGCATCAATACAGCAATCTGTTTCTGTTCTGTAGAGCTAGCATCTCCACTAAAATGTTCTTGAGAAATATAAAGTCCTTAAAGTAGAACTAACATTCTTGTCACGTTTTATTATTCCACTTTATTAAAATCTATTTTAAGAGGACAAAACTTTCTGGCCGTTTCCAGTTATATTCTGTTTCCAAGATGTTGGTAGTCGTTTTTCTTTTCTTTTTCAAACAGCAGAAATTGAATTGTTCAATAAAGTAAAATAATCAGCGTAATTGTTATCCTACTTCAACATACCCAAATGTGCCATTCAAAGCTAAAATCAGCTTTCCTCCGCACAAAGCAGCAGTGAAAACAGGGCCACAGTAACATTGGGTGGGTGAGACTGCTGCTCAGTATGGCCTTTGGCTGTTTAATGAGACGGAACATTTGGCCAGTTCTGATCTGGCTGTTTTATTACGTGAGCAGACAACTGCAGAACCCATTTAACAGCCAACTACCTGTGGCTTTGGTTTCGACAGAGTCCTCAGTGTCTCTGTTGTATAATTAATCAAAGCCTGAATTAGAGGAAAGGACATGGGAATCAAACAACACTTCAGCATGTAAAAAAAACAGACGTATGTAAACGTTTTGCAGCAACCACTCCAGTCGTAAGATTTAAAGTGATGGTTCGGAGTAATTTCACCCTAGGGTCCTTTGCACCATGACCTCGAGCCAAATGCCCCCCCAGAAGCTATTTTCAGCTGGGTCTAACATTGGGAGAGTTAGCGTAGAGTAGAGCACACGCCCTTTAAAAAAAAAAAAAGTAGTCAAAAAATGTTTGCATTTCAGAACCTTAGGAAATGGACAGCGGCCGACACGAATACACACGCCTATTAACTCAATAATAAAGCCGAAAAGTAGGCTATCTTTCAACTCAGGACAGCGCCACTTCTCCCAAATACAGATAGGATTGGAGATGAAAAGTTTAACTGACACGTAACAGCAATCAGCTCGTTAGTCTCACTCTGATTACCTAATGCACATGCACGCACTATATTGTTGGGGGAATGGAGGGGGGGCACTAAAGGGGCGTTTTCATCCAAGAGATAAATAGTAGTTACATTATAACTTAGATAGGTAAACATGACATTAGACATTGATACTGAACTATTTCAAATTTAACAAAAAAGTTAACACACAATTGCTCTATACAATAGCTGTATTTGGCGACAAAAGTCCTACAATAGTTTTTAATTCTCTATGTAATAGGGCCCCCAAAACACAGTTTCAGTCCCAGCACAACTTACCACCCAAACCATCATGGTAAAAATACAAGTACCTAATCGACACAATGCAATGTTCCCCCTTGGATGCTTACAAAACCTTTCTAATTAAGGTGTGACCTCAGGAGGTACGCTAGATTGTGCCATGACATCACTAAATGTAATAAAATCCCTTTTGAAAGTATCAGATCTCTGTAGCATGATACGGAACAGGTGGAATAAGGAGACGTTTGCAGGGCTTTAAGCATTCATGACTCGGTTAGGGCTTGATCTAATGAAAGGCTGAGCTCAGTGAATTGGAGGCAGCTTTAGGGATTCTTCACCTGTTCTCAGAGTGAGACATTTAGAGAATAAGAAAACAGCAGATCCAGAGACTGTGTAAAAAAACAAAACACAGATTCGTTCATCACTAAAATACATTGTATACTTACAACCTTAAAGGCATAACAAAGTTTTTGAATACCTTTCCTATCTCATAAAAACCTTTTACTTTTTTTAAATCTGGATTGTTTACATTGGCTTGCGGTTTTCAGGTAGCACTGACCACTGTTACTAAATTATTTGTTATTCTATTTTCTTCTTTCACAGATACCTACATATGTTTAAAAATTGTAATTTATTCCCATAAAGCTAAGATTTAAACAGATTTAAAAAATTCAAAACAGAGGGAATCACACTCTCAACTAAACATGTTGACAACCCTTTAGATTTCAGCTCTTTAATAAATGACATACTGTACCAGTTTGTAGGGGATTCATTTGAGAATCACTCAAACCTATTTAAACCTCTACATGACTGTAGAGGCCATTGCCATATTTGAGTACTATAGCTTTTCTCCTCTTTATGTCCGTCCTTTTTCATGTGACTGTGGGAATGCTAAAGAACTGATATACCCAAATATTTAAACGTATACGAGGTTTTTAACACAATTTAACACAAAAAAATGTTTTCAAAAAGGGAGAGAGAAAAAGCTCAAATCATACTGGAACTGTCGTGTTGGGTTTTGAGTCCCCTTTGCATGGACTATTAGGCAAATAGGCAGCTGAGCTGGAGAGACTGGAGGGCTCTGCAGGAGTAATCTGCTGCTGCTGGTGCTTCTCCAGGACGACTGATGATGGGCAGAAGCTTAGAGTTGGCGGGAAAGAAAGGGGCGCAGTGGCACAGAGAGTACTGGACATGTCGGTAGTGATTACATTCTGCTTCAGAAAGGGTCAGGGGTCAGACCGAGCTTGTGCCGGCAGCGCCCTGCGCCCAAACTGACGATATTCCCAACACTGTACATTGCCATCTCCTCGTTTTGCTCCGGGCTCGCTCTGTAGCCTCACTTTCACACTCTCACTGCTTCTCAATATTTGCAAATCAAATTCAATTTGCGTCTACTGTATGCACTTGTGTAGCAGATGCATGTATTCCCTGGAGACAAGAGTTGGGAGCTTAGTGCAAAGTCAGTTTTCAGGGGAAGAATTCAGACTTAAGCATAAATCATTCCCAACGGTCTCTGTTTTATAAAAAATAAATAAAGTTGCAGTAAACATTTACATCTCTGAAACATTGTTAAACCGTTAAGTGCTAGCGTGAAATGTCTTTGCAAGCTGTTTTTATAGTGCTACAGCAACAGAAGCTAGCGACCTCAGCCTGTACACGTTATCATTGTATTTATTTATTTTATGTATCTATTTACAGTAGCATTATTGCCATGGTATAACTGACTTCTAACATGATTTGATAGAACTAATATAGCATAGATAGCTGTGTGTTTACTGGCTAGTTTCCACAATGATTTGTTGCTTTATTTACTAATGGGAAAAAAATAGCTAATTAGATCAGCTACTTCTACATATTCAGTTCATTAAATCTAAGTTATGGTTTACATTCCAACATATTTAAGTATAAGCACAGGATCCTTCATCAACAAACATACATGGATCTTTCTAAATAACAACTCTCAGGTTAAATCAAATGTAGCACTAAGCATTATGAAGTAAATAATTGAATCAATGTGTTTACATAGTAAGTTTGCTTACTGGATGTTGTTTAAAGAATACATATTTGAGAGACTGAATTGCTTGTCCAATCAGAGGGAAACTATCACATATGAGATTCACATAGAGGAAACCACTTTCACATCAGTCTGAGCAAACTCTACGATGCTTGTAGGAATGTTTGAAGGAAGACTCACCGTCCTCTCTGGACTTTTGAATAAACGCATCAACGCCACTTTCTCCGTAGTTTCCCTCAGAGGCTACAGTGGAAACATAGTTCCAGCGCATGGCTTTGACAATGTCCACCATGGCCTGGGCCTGGTAGGTGTCTGGGGGCACCACCCGTGAGAAGAAGTCATAGCGGGTGTTATCACTCAGCTCCGGAGCCGTGGAGGCATAGCTCACCTGAGGGATCTATGGCAGAGGAAGAAAGAGAGGGCAAGAGATGCGGTTACACACTGTGAAATTTATAATTTATATACTTTTGTGTAAATGAATTACGTGTTCAGCAGGAAGGTTCCTTGCAATTTCGCGTACAAATACATCATTATAATATGACACCTAACATCTGCTAAAATCTTGACTGCTCCTTTTATTATTCAACATCTACAGTTGGCACACTGTTGCTTAAAATAGTCCTGATTATCACAGGCTTAGCTGTAGCTAAAGTATACTTTCCACACCAGTCAAGCAACACTAATCTACTCATGAACTCACACTTGTCTCGAACATAATGTGAAATTTATTTGGTGTTGAAAACCATTAAAGCACAAGATGATCTGCCACCAGAGCTGGAATAATAAAAGCCATTATTTTTTAGTAGGAAAGGCAGTTTAAATAAAAGTAGAGCTCAATAAGGTCAAATGTTAAGGGATAACTCAATAAAATGGAAGATAATCATCAGCTGCCTGCCTCCACATTATGTCTCATATGTGCTTTCAGTGTGGCCTCTGTGACTATTCTCTTTTTTCTTGTCTCCTTTGTATTGTCTTTACTGCATGGACTGCTTTACTAATGCCTTTGCCATCAACTATACTTGCTTTTTTGTATGCCACTTATTTGTATGTCTTAATCATTTTTGCTTAGGCCTGCTGTCATTATAGATGTAATGGAATTTATTTTAATCTGTTAACCATTGTATTTTAGGATGCCAATTGTCAGCTGGCTGCAATAAGGAAGGAAGTCAAGCTTAGTGAACTGATGGAAACTGCTTAAGATACTCTTGAGATAGTTATGTTTCATGATATTTTGATGAATGTGTTCAGATGCTATAGATTGTGACATGTCGCTGTTATGAAAGGTTTGACTGTTCTTAGTTTAACTGCAGAAATCTTTTCTCTAATCTCAATTTTTGCTTGCTCAAGTTATTTTAGATTTATGGCTGTCGTAGCTTCTGTGATCTTCCTATGTGATCTTCCCATGGCTTCTGTGCTGCATAGTTGGAAAGTTAACTGACCAGATTTTATGATGTTCAATAATGTATTTCATGGTTTAACTTCAAATACTGTATGGACACACTTTGTATGCTGATGGATTTTTTTTCTTCCTGATTCTCTAGGGTTGATCAATTCAGGCAGTAGATGTAGAGGGCAGAGTCGCTTCAAACCAGAATAGAGTTTGACTGCGTATGAGTCAGTGGGTGAACATCTTTTCATGTGCATGACCCAGCTCAGTATGAGAGTAGAGTCGGTAGACTACATGTCCTTAAGCTACTCCTGCCTTAAATACATCTTAATCCGAGAAATCATGGATCATTTTTACAGTAAAAACACTGAAAGCAATACACAAACAAAAGAAGATAATGTTGACAAATGACAGAAAAAAAATGCTGCTTAGTATTGTGTAGTTTTTGGAATCGTGAAAATTCTCAAAATGTACAGTGAGACACATCCAACACCTTTCTACGCTTTGTTTCTTTTTTTCTGAATCATTTAAGAATTGCAATAACACGTTTCTTTTTCAAAGATAAATAAGGAGGTCAAAGTAGTTAACTTTCTGGGCCTTTTGATCTGATGACTGACTCTTGAATGAAATATTGCTCATCCTTTCCAAATACTGCTTGTCACGACACCTCAGCGTTGCTCTGGGGATTTCTTTAAAATACGGCAGTGTTGTAGTCAAGACCACCTAAACCGAGACCAAGTCATCACCAAGACCAGACTGCATCGAGACCGGGACAAGTCCAAGATTTTGAGGGGTTAAGACCGAGACAAGACCAAGACCAAGGCAGGGCGAGATTGAGTCAAGACCAGATTTGTGTTAGACAGCCAGAGCTTCTTCTCCTGTCTCCCACATTCACTTTCTTGGGAGTGCGTGTTAAGGGGGCAGGGAGATTTACGGTAACAAATTTCAAATTACATATGAGTCAAGTTATTGGTTGCATTTGCAAGTTTTAACACATAGGCCTAAATCAGACAATGCACAGGCAATTTAACGAAATCCCTGCATTGGTGGTCTTGAGTCCTCTTTAACCGAGACAAGTATAAATGCTGTCGATTCTGAGACTAGACCTTCAAAAATTGGTCTTAAGTACTACAACACTGAAATACTGTCATCTTTGAGCATCCCTACTGAGATGGAAGGATGTGTGGATGGATAGATAAGATGACACTGAAGAACACTTTGAAACCTGCAGTATGTTAGAACATCACTTAGTCACAGCTTAGAAGATACATACCTTCATACGTCTGCTTTTTATACATCTGAATTTGAAAAAAAAAAAAAAGTTACCTACATCCAGCAATGCTAGCAAGAAAAGGAAACTTTACCCACCAACAGTCTTACTTTATTTCCTCCACTAACTGCCGACAGACCGCTGTGAAGCCGATACCATCCCTTCCCTCTTCCTCACTTCACACAGCGGAGGCCTTTGATGTGGTCAGCTGTAGCCATGCACTGATCCTACCACTACTGTACTCCCTGCCTCGCTGAAGCCTGTGTTAGGAGCACAGCTGTTCAATCTGTACTCATGACCTCCGCAGCCCAACAATTCATGTAACTCTACACAGACCTCCTTTTTGCCACAAGGATCCTCTGGATAAAAGATTTTCCGTTTTGTCATTTTATTGTAATATGTTGGATTTGCTTCAGTGGCTTTAAAGGTAGTGACATGTGATGCGGCAAACATGCCAAACGCATCCTTTCAAAGAAGAGGAAAGGCATAAAGGGGATATCTGTGTGTGCTCACTAATGGACCATGTGCATGTTGCATGTCAGCATTCCAGACTGATGGCTCTAAGTTGTCCTGGCCCTCACACTGTGCCGTGTCCATGCAGCATTTCTGCGTCGGTTGTCTTGTTTTGAGCTAGAATCACTTGTGCAAACTGCTCTGCCTCATGAACTGTGAGCACTGAATGACATCCAAGTTGGAGGCTGACATGCTTCATGCACACGCTTCTCTGGGATGCTCTTAGAGACACAGACCTTGACAGGGTCTCTGGCATGTTTTGAGTGTGCATCCTGCGGACTGGCAGCAGTCAACCGACACCTGGTGGGAACAGCTGGAAAAGGTACACCTGACCCTCAGGTTTGCTCACTTTGTATCTGCCTCGACGGTAGGCAGAACCTTTCTCCCTTTACGTCTGTGTTTCTCTTCCCCCATCTCTATAGCAATACAAGTGTGAACCTGTTTTTGTTTTTTCTCGCACTGCTTTGACGTCATAAGGTGAGATCTAGCAAATTGAAACTGTGTTGTGCAAAGGTGTTTGGAGGGTGTTAATCATGGCTCATTTTAGATTATTTCAAGCACACAGCAACACAGTGAAAATGATCTTTTTGGCCATTTGCATCTTCAATTCACTCCTCACTTTTATAGTTATACATGTCTTTGTTTGTTAATTTTGCAAAGTAAGTACAATATGTTCTTTGGAATAAAATATGAGGTGATAGCACATATAAAAATGTCTCCTGCCTCTTTTTCATATGGCACACAAGAACTCTCCTCACAGAGGGGCTTTTCAAAACACAGATACCATATCATCAAGATCCCTGCTGATATGCCTGACTGCACCTGCTATTTCTGCACCTGTTATAACTGTCTATTACAATAGCTGTTCATAATCTTAAAAGAAAAAGAAAGAAAAAAGGCCTGCGAAAGAATACTTTGTTGAAGGTTAAAATTCTGTTCAGTGGCTGAATTTGAAGAAAAATTATTAGAAAATTGGATTTAAAATGTGTTGTTTTTCAGCAAAAACGTGCAGTACAATACAAATATCAAGTCAACGTGCTCCCCTGATTTAAAATATATTCCTCTCTTTTTGTGTTTTTTAATCTGGCTGCTGTCATGTATTGTGGTGCTGCAGTGACGTGTCCAGTCCCATATCTGCCAAATAAGTGTGAGCTGCAGTGAAGCTAACCCTGTGTTGTATTTTTCACCTGAGGGATTTTCACTGCTGTAACAATCACACAATTTCAGAATTCTGTCAAGAACCGGGACAGGCAGAGCTTATCATGTTTGTGTTGGTGAGATTTCTTGCTCACTGGACTACAGCGATAGTCCTGAACAGTGTGCTTCCTCTAACAGAACACAGTCACTTCCCAATAATGTTGACTCAGCAAAGCCCCCCCTCTGATTCCCCTATAGAGAAAAGAAATAGGGATTGGGAGTAAAAAAATAAATAAATAAATAAAACAGAATATGCTATATGCAGGCATGGAGAGAATATCTTGGCATGAATTAACGTATGAAAACTGCACTGTGTAGTTGAATTCTGTATATATACTCACAGCCAGATTCAGTGATAAAGATCTAGGTTGTTCAAACATGTTCTCATTGTTCCATTTCAGTGATGCTGTGTGCACTTACCATCTGTTCAGGCTGAGGCTAAAGCAGCAGAGCTTCCTGTCCTCTGATATGAGCTCTCTTTGTAACCCCATCACTTATACCGTTACACTATGTTTCCCTCCCCAAGTTTATAGAACTGCTTTAATCTGCACCCAATCACCCCAGCACTATCCATTTAATTGCTAATGGGCTTGGGAAATATGCTTAATTGCTGTGATGTGAGTCTCAAGCAGATTTTTGATGCAGATTCAATGCTGAAATCACTTGCTTTAAATAACTGTGCCTCTGTCAAAAATTCAATGAGCTCATTTGGCACTGCATCAATGCAGGAGTAATGATTCTCATTAGGACTGTACAGAAATATTGTACATTTGTACTGTTTGCTGGGAAAGAAAAATCAAAAGCTTTTGTCAAGGTTTTTGGAATGTTCCAGTAAATACTTCTTGCAAATGCGTTAGAAGTATATTTTTCATCTACGGAAACAAAAACAAAAAAAGTTTCATGCCATAGTTTTGCTGACAGCTGGTTAGGACTGCTGTTACCGTGCGTGAGGTGTTGGTTTTTCATCTTAAATTATTATGAGGTGAAACAAAAATTGAGACATAAACCCAAGAGCAGTGGTTGTGGTCTATGACGTTTTCAGCAGGTTAAATTCAGCTAAATCCATGCATTGTCCAAGGATGACGACTGACCATTCGCAAAACCCCTTCCCCCAAACAGCAATTGTCCAATCATAGCTTAGAAACTTTAACCAGTGCCAAGTTACAGTTAGTGCAGCCCCAAGCAGTGTGCATGAGGCCATACTTGGTATCTTTTGGAGGGTCTTGTCTTTTTTTGCCTTTCCAAAATCAAAAACACAAGAATTGTGAGGAGTGGATTAAACTGTGTGATTGTCTGCTCTGTTACAGCTCTATGCAAGCTGCAATGTTAGCATGCTCGGCTACCTAGCAACTTGGCAATATTTCCAAAGCCAAAGAGCATATTAGATAACTACATTATTTTTGTGGGATTGGTTACCTTAGAAAAATCCCCTTTCATATAAATGCACCCTGCAATAAATATTGCACATTATATTTATGTTGCCTTTTTGGCTGCGGCATGTAGCTTTGCCTTCGTTTGTTTAGCATGATAAGTTATATTTATGTAGCCCTCACATACCTATTAAGAGCCTTTTAGGTTTTAAACTAGTTAGCTGGAAACATGAAAGAAAAGGGTAGCTGGAGAATCACAGAATTAGCGTTAAAATAGATAACCGTCGTCATTTCAGCTGACAAAATCAACAGTACTTGCCTACAAATGAGGTGCTATCTTTTGTTGTGTGTGAAATCAGAAAACCATTGTTTCAATATTGCTTTACATTTTCAAGTGGTAAATGTACCACTGGTAACAACGGCGTAGGGTGCAGTGCTAGAATGGAACGCTTGATGTGCGTGGCAACAGTAACTAAAAGGGGCAGGGCTTAGCCATGGCTCAGTTCCACCTGACTCTGAGAAACTGTAACCACAATAATGGTGCTGTAGCTTCTAATTTACAGAATGGGTTTTACTCCTGGTTCCCACGTTCAGTTAGAGGCGGATATCATTACTGTTTGCTCTCACAGGAGTCCCGCAGAGCCAAATGGCTGACACTCACCAGCACCTTCAGGCACACAGTGTAGTCTTCACCATTCAATTAAGAAGCAGCTGAATAGAAGACTGGATGTTAATTCAAGGTGAAGCCTCCAGTCAATGAATCCCTGCAGTGTAGATTTCCATTCTTACCCGGCGAGGAGTTAAACAACGCTCTTCCTGGCATACTGATTGCTCAAACTATTGTGTTGGAGAGAAAATTGATGTGCTTTCGTATTTGCAGCTACTCAACAGTTTCAGTGTTCTTGTCATTATTGTTTCTGCCAAGTAAAAAAAGGTTGGCCTGAACCTGCTGTGACTAACTGCAGAACCAATCTGCTGAGTCATAAGGCGCATTGAAATCTTTCAACCCATTGTTACTGAGATCAATGAGACTAACTCTGCAAGGTATCACCAAGGCTTACTTCATATTTCTCAACATTTCCTCTTTACAACTCTTCGGAAGAATCTCTAACACTTTCCCTTCACTAGATGAATAGCCTCTTGATAATTGTTTTCGAAGCCTTTGCAGTAGTGCAAGAAAGCATACAAAGAAGGAAGAGTAATTACCGATCACATACGTCATTGGTGCCAAGCCTGTAGCATTCTATATGTATTTAATCAAAATAGAGGATCTTTTCTTTTTAAGATTATTTTTGGGGCTTTTCCGCCTTTATTTGATAGGACAGCTAAGTGAGAAAGGGGGGGGGGGACATGCAGGAAATCGTCACAGATCAGATTCAAACCCTGGACCTCTGTGTCGAGGCATAAACCTCCACCTATATGTGCGCTTGCTCTACCCACTGAACCAACCCGGCCACAAAATAGAGCATCTTAGTTATCAATAACTAACAAACCATCAATCTGTTAATGACATTTAATAATATTCAAGAGGGCTAACATTAGCCAGCTCTATGGATAATGTTTACTATTATTTTAAGGAGGTGGTGCTAATCGGCAAATTTGATATGCCTCTATGAATCTGGATGTCTGTCACTTACCGGTACCTTGTTAGTCAATGAGCTAAATTAACATTTGCACTTTGTTTAGCTAACCAGCAATGTCTCTGTTGAGACATCCTACATTCATTTGGAGATGAAACCCTGTTGGTTAGAAATAATCCACCTGAAGGTGTAAAAGACAGATAGGGAGCTGCGGTGTAGGTAAGTGATAGCAAATGTTACTTTACAGCCTCTCTAGCACAATCGCTGTCATGATTTATGTGTGGGACCTGCCCCGTTTGGTCATGTATCATGATGTAGCAGCTATCTTGGACCTACAGGGGTTTTAGTTGAGCTATATGCAGCTGCTGTACAGGGCCATGATCTGTTTGGAGAGCAATAACAAGGGAAACAGACACGCACATTTATATAAAATACATCAGTCAACATCACTTAATGGGTTTTCTTTTGTGGAAAAATGTTTCAGTCAAAGGTGACACAACACAGATATGATGGTTCATAGTGGGACTCTACCTTCTTTCTAAGATTCATTGCAAACATATTTTATAAACTCTTATGTTTTGTATGCAAAAATCTTAATATGTAAAGTAACTAAAGCTGTCAGATAAATGTAGTGAATGTAAAACATTTAATATTTCCCTCTGAATTGCAGTGGAGTAGAAAGTTGGATGAAAAGAAAAGACTCAAGTAGTACAAGTACAAGTACCTGGAATTTGTACTGAAAAAATTACAATACTTAGGTAAATGTAGTTAGTTACATTATTCCAACACTGTGCCTTTGACCTGCTACATGCTGTATAAAGCTCAACTCTAAGGGGGATCAGGATGCTGAATAAATGCAGGAAACCGTCACCCATTTTCACTGAACTCAACCAACAGGATAGTTGGAACCACTAACTGCAAACTACCCATTTTTTGTGCTTATGTACATTGTTATAGTGTACTAGATAAAGGATGAATGCAATATACTGACAGCAATCTGTAATGTAATTATTGATCAATAACGTGCCATCTTTAGTACTCTACACGGCAAGAAATGTCCAAGCTGTAGCGGCCATTGTTCTCACTACACTAGTTCTGTCACCGCCATATAAAGTGCAGAGTTTGTCATGTTTAGTTACTCTATCTAATTTTTCTTTCTAACATAAATTTTTCATACATTCTGCTTTTCTCTTTAAACTTCCTGCTTACACTTGTATTGGGTTCAGGTAATCAACAAAGAGGTAGGGAGGTGTCATGGAGGGAAAAAAACCTATTTAATTCATGTTCTCGGAGTACTCATTCGTGCATAATGCATGCTCCCGATTTAATATTGTTTGTTAATTATTTATTTTTTACTTCACCTAGAAAAAAACTACAACACCCTCCACTCATTATCTTAAAATATGTACAGTATGGCCAATGTTAGCCTGGAAACCAGACAAATCTGCAAGCTCATGATTTATTTGCTTTGGCAAATATCTCTGGGGTCTCTCACATTCAGACAGATTTTCAGCCGGCCAGAACCAGGATGGGCCAGTCAACCCCCAATGGGGGGGGTTTAAGATGATGACTGTCAGAGGAGCGTCATGCAAGCCATAATGTGTCCAGCGAAAGACACTAGGCTCACAGAACTCAGATCAAACTAGGCGTTAGGGATGTCAGGATACCAAAAATTCAGTAGTCGGTGCCAATACCAGTAAAATAACACGATTCTCGATGCCGATTTTGATACCACGGTTAAAAAAAAAAAAGGATTTTCTAAGATTCCATGTACTTGAACTTGAAACATGAACTTCTTTATTAAAATATTTGAAAAATATCAAAATGTCATCACAACACATACAAAACATGTGCAATAGAGCATAGAAGAACATCATAAAGTGCAATTAATGGTCATAGTGCAACCACTAGTGTCCCCAGACACATTCACTTTTCAAAAGGTACTGTGCAAAAACAACAACAGTGTTTCTAACAGTTGCATGACCAGAAATGTTACAAACCCCGGGTAAATATTGGAGATGTCATTTTTTAGGTCGGGTAGAATCCGTTGACTCTCGTTCATATTTTTTCGAAAGACTTTGGCCAATTGTTCGTGACCTCTTACTTCTGAATGTATTGACTGGAACACTCTGAAGCGTATACTGCCCCCATCAGTTCCGGAAGAGGCACAGCACCGATGCTGCTAACACTGGCATCGGCGCTAACGGTGCCTACGGTGCTTAAAAAAATGGTTTTGTCATTTTAGAACCGGAAGGTGTCGGTATTATCGGTTTTCGTGACGATGCGGTGCTGATCACTCTGTGTTTGCTGCATAGTGCACTATATTACCCCTCCACCACTTTGTTTCAAGTTCAAAAATTTGTAAAATAAGTGAAAAATGCCCATGGCATGAACACTACTATTCATTACCAAGCCCACAGTCTTGTGTCACATTTGATAGATACAAACATTACATGTTATGCAACACTTAACCTGTCAGTGATGATGCAAAATGATGATTCATTAGTGTACTAATTTTAATTTTCTGCTCACTGTAGAATAAAATATTGAGTGTCTGTTATACAGTCATTTTTGATTCAAAATACAAACAAATTTGTTTAGATGTATTTGAAATTACAAAAAGCCCAAACATTTTTGCACAGTCTACTGTAAAAGCCATACCTTAGCGAACTTATCACTTAACCATGTTGCATTCACATTATTTGTTTGTCGTTTGATGCAGTAAAGTCTCTGAAATTGGGTTTGAAGTTGTAGGCTTTATCTTCACAAAAAGTGGCTCATATGACCCAGACACACACAGAATCAAACGGAGGCAGGATTCACAAATGAATCGCCAAATACTTTACTACATTTCTACTGTTTCACAAACCACATTTCCTCACTCCATCCAGACATGCCAAGATAAAAAAATATTAAATCAAACAAGCCAATCTTAGTGGCAGCATTATGCATTCATAGATGTAACAAGAAACACTAAAAAGAATGTGCTACATCTCGACGACTCCCTGCTTCCCTTCTCACACAGCCCTTGGCAATTATGTTGTTTAGATCCATAAGTGTGACAGTCATGTTTACAGGCTATGGGTAATGACAGATGTTCCCATGTGCTGTATAATAAATAAGGGACTTTTGGGAATCCCTTGCCAAACTGAACTGGATTCAGGGTGATATTTTAGAGTGCATGATATTAAAGCAAGAAACAAGTTAGTTAGGTAGAAAATGCTACATTTTTAATTTCCTTAATTCCCTTTCCGCTTAACAGATTTTGCCCCTCTGTGCCTTTATTGCTTTTATCACAACTACATTTTTTCTCCTCGTCTTCACTGTTGTGTAAAGTAGGTACACTAATGATTTTGGCAGCAATTTAGAGATTTATATTACATAAGAAAAAGGCTATAAAGGAAATTTGTGCTCTGGCTCATTTGAGGCCTTCAATCATGAGAACAGAAGTTAAATGGCAACTCGTGTGTGTCCTTTTCTGTGTGTGCCTCAATACAAAAGAGCGAGTGGAACTTCCTTAACACAGAATTTCAAAATGCAGTTTGTGTCTTCTCATTAACAGTGAAGTCTTAGTGTTTGTTATTGTTATTCATATTTTCCATGTACCTGTTGCCCCTCCAGTTATATATTGAGTTGCTGAAAATGAGCCTCAGAGGAACATTTAAAAGTACCTTTAGTTATGACACATGAATTTAAATGGTAAATGGAGTGCACTTATATTGCGCTTTTCTACCTTAACGGACAAAGGGCTTCACAGATCTCATTTATCCATTTGCATACACACACACACACACGTACACACACTTATTCTCACGCACGCACTCACTCACTCACTCACTGATGGCAGTGGAGCAGCCATGCAAGGCACTGGCCTGCCCATTGGGAGCAACTTTGGGTTCAGTATGTTGCTCAAGGAAACTTGTAGAAATGAGGAGCCAGGGATCGAACTACCAACCCTGCAGTTACCGCTGCCAGCCACCCTGATTCAAAGTCTTAAATAAAACTGAGTGGCTAGAAATGTTTAGATTGATCAGTGAATTTGTTGATAGGGAAAAGGGATCTGAATATGCTTATCCTTTAGCTGAACAAGTGAAATATGTTGGCCTTTGGTGTGCCTTCATTTTTTTATTGAGAACGACACATTTGCATGTTTGAGGGTGGGAGCTTAATTGATTAATCGGGTGTAGTGTAAGCTCTACCATATTTTCCAAAGTGAAACAGAAGTTATACTGATTGGTTTGCATTCTGGCACCAAACATCCCCAGGCCTCTTCTACTTCAGTGTTCCAAGACCTGATTTACAAGTTTTGTAGCTGTGAAAGCCCTGGATGTGACATGATGTACAAACCAGTCTACACAGCTGTTTTTGTCACTGTTCGTTTATTCAGTTCTCTCTCTCTCTCTCTCTCTCTCTCTCTCTCTCTCTCTCTCTCTCTCTCTCTCTCTCTCTAACACACACACAAACATACACACACACCAAACGCAGTGCAAAAAACAGTAGCCAGCAGCCATTTCTGCATTGTTACAGTTTGCATAAATCTTTGTATCTCTGGAAAAAGAGAACAGACAGGCAACACTAGATAAGAATTTATTTCCCATTCTTGCAGGGGTGGGCTGTTTCATTTGATTTTCAACGTTTTGTTACTAATAGGTAGCTCATTTTTCATACTTTGCTTTAGCCAAAACAAAAAAATGTTTCAGCTGAATTAAATATTTGATGTGCACTGACACTTATTGTTTCTGTGCTGCTTCTACACAGGGTTGTTATTTGATTTGTTAAGCTGTGACAATCACCAATTTGGGCAGTGGCAACTGTGATTAATTATCTCATTACAAATTAAATTATTTCTTGCGTTAAACATGCAAATGATCTCAACTATAGGTTGAGGATGTAGTGAGATTTGAACTGAACGACATTTGTGATTAATGAATCACTGCATACAAATAATGTGCTTGTTTACCACACAATTTGAAAAAGGAAGTTGTAAAAAATGCAATTAATGTTTAGGTTTGACTGATCCCTCCCTCTGGCTATACTCAATTAGCATTATAACCCCAGTATTAAAAAACAGACAAAAACTTTGAATGTGTGATCAAAATATCTTTTAAACTTTTCAAATGTGGACATGAGAACCCATCTTTGTCTCAAGTGAGTTTAATCAAGGATCAGTAAGCTACGAAAAGTCAGACTCTTGTGAGAGAGCTCAGGGAGATTCACAACAGGTGATTAATAAACGTGTGATATAATGAAATGTCTGAATGTATTTGCAGTTCACACAATGGATGTCTTTTGCATTCAACGTCCCGGAACTGGTGCCCTCCTGTCTCCTCTCCCCAGGCAACAGACATTTTCTACTGCATTGGTTCAAAAGACATCAATGTAGGAAAAAAAGGGAAATTTCGACAGTGCCTTGGGATATGAATAGATTTAATATTTCTGGGGAAGATTCAGATAGAGTCTTGCACGCTATGTCAGATTCATACTTTAGATTGGCCTAGATCAATGAATAAAGTGTCTTAAACATAATGAGGTCAGTGGTCCCCAAGCCATCCACAGTATATTGGGCTGCCTGTTGTTCCTGTATACGGACCATACATTTTTGAAGAATTTTACATTAAATGTATTGCAATGCTTCACACCAATGAGCACTGCCAGTTTCCTTTAATGGAGCCACACCAGAAGCAGCCAGGGGTTGAACTAATATTTTCCTCTAGGCCAATTCACAACTTCTTTGTATGATTACATTTCTGATTCATGCTTCTGTGTCACTGATTTATGACCTAAAAGAAATCCAGCCCAAGCCAGTTCATTAGTTTTTGTATTTGGCGCTCTAGTTTGCTGGCATTAGCCATTGACGTCAGCAGCAGCAGGCACAAACACATGTTGACTGACAGCAGTGTTATCGGTTAAACTGGTGATAACGAGCGTAGAGGATAGAGCAAATTAAAAATAATTACTTCATATCAAATCACATTTTCTTGAGCATACAGCCTAACCTGATGAGAAATATCCCGTTTAAAATAAAGAAATGTGTCTCCTACACATTCATACAGGCTAATGTACAGTATTTTATTTAAAATGCAGCTTATTTAACCAGTTCCATTTCCTCCTGCATAATAAGTGGGACATTAATTCTAGATAATTCTGTGTTGGAAAGGTAGCAGGAGATATGTTTTGTAATACAGCAGTACTGCATCAGTACCCCATAGTCTTAATAGCCAGTTTTTCAATATTTGGATCCATTTAGGGAAGAAAAAGTTTTTACTGACACAAAATGTAAAAAAAAAAGGCTATTTGTTGATTCAGGTTTTAGGTTAAAGGCAAGCATTAAGCTGGTAGCAAAAAACAATTGTATTTCAAATACATTTTCTTTTGGAGATGACCAGAATGTGGTTAGTTTTATGGGTTGTATTGTGTATTATATTAGCATGAAAACAAAACTATCTTGCAACAAGTTATTTTAACATAACCGTTTTGGGTTATTTACGCTGATTACGTAAAATACGTACTGGCGAAGAAGACAAAGAAAAGGCAGGGGAGGGAGAGGGAGAGAGGACTGTGTTAACTTCTCTGCTTCTGCATGAAAGAGGAGATGTCAGTCAATGACGACTGTGCTTCTAAGGAGCCTCTAAAAGAAAAAAAAAAATTCAGTATTAAGGCAAGTTGCCATCAACTTTCAAGCTTATCATCCTTGGGTTAGGGTTATCACCGCTTGGGATCTTTCCCTGGAATGTCACCACAGGCACCCAGTTCCTAATTCTGAAAATGCAAGGGCTGTAGACTCAATCACAAAGGACATTTAGACTTTTTTGATCTCTTCCAGCTGCCTCTTCATTACGCCACAGATACAGAATGTGAATTCAGATTTTGCAAATTTCTCCATCTTACCTGTTCTTAACTTATTAGGTATGCACAAGCTATGTACTGTAAATAAATTCCTGTTAACACCGTACCTGTCTAATGATCAGAAAGTGTGTATACTGGTTCAAATATTTGTGTTTGTCTGAGACAGCATATTATATTCATTAGCCTCCCAACAAGCTTTGATCAGCCAGTTTTCCACCTTCATAACTGGGTAAACATGTAAAATGTGTCAGTGAGCCTTAGAGGAAAAAGGATCAAGGGGGAATAGACGGCTTATTTCAGAGGGAGGACTAAAGACAAACAGAGGTCAGAGATACCACTGGTGGCCAGTTGTTTTGTTCACAAACACAAACTAAAAAGCCAAGCAAAATTGAATCCTGGGTGTAACGTGAAGACTTTCCCCAAGTGAACAAGGTAAACAAGTGTTGTTGTTGAAGTGAAGAGCAGAAATTGGAGCTTGGTTCCATCAACCAGCAAGCCGGGCTCAGGCACCTCTTAAAAGTGTATCAGCAGGAAAATGTAAACCCCCTGGCAGAAAACCTTTAAAATCAAAACAAACAGGACAGGGCTTTGACTTAATTATTCCCAATGTGTTTCTATCATTTCCTGCCTACATTGTAAACTAAAATCATTCACCACATAATTCTACCTCTAGGATTACGCAGTACTGAGGTCAAATATAACGGATGAGGTGAGGCAGTGCACTATACTTTCTGTGTTGAGCTCATCAAAGATTAATGTAGACGACAAGCCTCATGCTGCAATTTTTTAAATCTGTAAGGGAACAAACACCATAGTTTTGATCTAATTTGGTTCCGTAAATGTGGGAAGACTTACTCCAGGCGACTTCCTGCTCCTTAAACCATTCCGTTAATTGTGTTTGCTTTGCACTACAGTAACCTAAAATCTTTTGCAATTTGGGAGTTTGTTCAAGAGAGGAGGTTCTCTGCTTGCTGCTTTGGTTAAGTGTACATAATTCTTGACAATATTGGTCACTTTATTATTTGGAGTCTACCCCCATGGGAATTATGACATGTTGTAGTGTGAAAAGCATTTACACCACTTGAAAAACATCTAAAAACACAGTCCTTGTAGCTATACACTTTATTAAAAAACGAGTAGTGGCGTTAATTCTACCTAAATGGTGAGGAAGGAGCCCAGACTTAAGAGTGCATTGCTGTTTAACAATAGAGTGGCTATTATACTGTATATTTATGATGTTATTCCACTTTTCCCCCTTCCCCTGTCTACACATAAACTTCTCCCATGTGAGGTATAAATTAGAATTCCTTAAGAGATGCCAAACAGATGAATGCAGGCAACAGTATTTAAATGTCAGTTTTGAGTTTTCCATTTAAGCTGAAAGGAAAGAAGGTAGAGTTTAAAGATGTCTTGACATAAGAAATTGCTTATCCTGTGTTAATTGTTCAGCTATCTCTTGTTACATGTCAAATATGTCAAAACAATCTTATTTTGTGTTTTCCATCATAATCTCGCTCTTTTCCTGGTAAATGTTAAAATATTTATATAATATGGTAATTGGATGTTTGATGGCTCTTTGCAGTGGAACAGAAGCAGTATGTATTGTTACAGTATGGTTAGCCAACAGCACTGGCCTCATAGGAACCCTTTTGAAAACATAAAAATAAACAGTCAATTCCCCTCCTATGATGCAGAGAACATCACTAACTATCATCTCTGGCGTTGACTGGAACATTTCTGTCTGTAAATCAGCATGATGTGGCAGGATATTGGTTGCAACATTTAAATTAGCAATTGTTCCACTCTGTAAAATCTGAACATCATACACACCCTTTAATTTTAGATCCGAAATTCAGATAAGAAATGAAAACTAGTAGAAAAGACAGAGTCAAACTTTTGGTTGCCTTTGGTGACCTGCTATTTTACAGCTCTGCTGCTTACTAATATAATAATCATTACACTAACCGATCACATACTGTAATCTGACACTCCCTAGATGTCTTATTAGTCATCACCAAGCAGGCCTCATACATACATTAACTTAATGGGATGTAGCTTTGTGCATATTTGTGTTGAGGATTAAAAACAATCGTCGATGCATGTCAGCATTCAGTAGTCTGGGCTCCATTTCAGGGTCAGGGCAAGAGTTATTATATTTTAGATTGGCTATTTGATCTATAATGATATTTCAATTAATTTATATATATATATTATTTTTTTTTGACAAATATTAATTAGCTGGTATATATATTTTTTTACAGAATGTCCCCAAGCAATTAGGTGTTAGGTTTATTACGTTAGTTCATTTATGATATTGCAAAAGCAATTGCTTATAATGAAAGAGAAACAGCCATTCAAAAACTGAGAACAAGAACCAGGTTATTTCAAATTTAAAAGCACATATAAAGCTTAATAAAATATTGTTAACTCACCGCGCTTCATCTATCCTGAGTGTTGTACTCAAGTATACACAATAGTACATGTAAAGAATAGTAATGCTGTTATGCTCAGGTAAAAGTTATTACTGGTAAATTGCAGTCTTTCCCAGTGAATTGCAGTGGAGTTGATTTCAGGACCAAACCAAGTGGTGCTTCTATGTGCTTTTGCCTGCACTAAAAATAATTTGTTCCTCTGTAGCCATTACAGTAGCTCTCTTCACAAAGCAAACTCACGCAAATCGGATAATTGTAAAATCAAGACAGCTGACAGCAAGGAATCAGTGTCTGTGGGAAACTAAAAAAAAGCATGAATTTTGAAAAAAGAATATTAGCGATATACAATCATTCAACAATGTACGTATAAAAATCCTTTTCTCTATTCGAAGCCTCCTATTCATGTGCAGAATGATCAATATTGAATAAATCGACAATGAATGTATCGAACGCATTCCCAGCAGCTTCCAACAAAGAACCATTGACCAGTAGCTGGTGTTATGGACCAATAGATGCAGTTAAGTGGTTCACCCAAAATACTTTAGGATATTGTGTTATATCCATCCAGTTTCAACAAAACATCAACAAAACATTTCCTTTTTCCCGGATGTGATTCCTTCTGTGCATTGACAAATGCGGTGTATAAAATCAGGTGGATTAAATGTTCCAGGATTATAAGGTAGCATGCGTTTTGTGTTCTTCACACTCCTCTGTAACATGCAGATCCCAACAAATGATGTATCTTTCTACAGATGGACTATTCACCCTTCCAGGGCTTTTCAATTCGGGGAAAACTACCTAGCTCAGCAAAAAGCAGCTGAGATATGGCTGTAAATAAGAAAGTGATGCAGAAACAGGGAGCAGGAATGAGTGCTGATGGGCAAGCACAACCTTCTCCTTGCAAGACAGTTCATTAAACACCTTTCACGGCCACCGTGGCACTATGCCTGGAATGAAAAGCATGGTAAGCTCATGCAGGTCAAGGGGTCAACCTACTGTAGAAGTCCGCTGATAAATGCTGAGACAGGAGCAGTGAGTGAAGAGCCACACAAGAGGCAACAACAAGGGTATCAGAGTCACAGACTGCATTACATTTATCTAGAGACCACTTTATCTTCACTGGAAAACATCTGGTTCTCCTCCTTGTTCTCTCCCTCATATTGTGTTGCTGAACACTTGAACTGAATAAAAGTAATGAAGAAGAATATAAAAAATACGAGTGTTTTGGCAACATTGAGTAGATTGTCCTTCTGAGCCAATGCGTGGCACTGGGTTATGCCACTAAGATAAGTGGGCTGTGTCCTATTTTCCAGAACAGTCAGATATAAAATGTTATATCACTGTGACCATTGTCATGGGATAATCTAATTGTGTCTGAAACTAAAACACAAGAAACAAAAATAAAGAGGGTCATCCGTCTTATGGGTATCTTGCAGCATTTGTCATGACACGGTTATTAAATTACTTCTTTTTAATGAGAATTCACAAGGCTTTAATTTCTAGTGTAGCAAATGTAGCCATATAGATAAGCAGCCTGCAAGTTTTGATGGACTTTTTGTGGGGCATACCACTGACAGAGAGGCAAATTAATGACCTCCCTGGAGAGTAGGGCTGGTGTTTGGGGAAGCTTATAAATAGAGCAGTGGTGTGATGGAAAGTCTGTGATATCTTTGTGTGACTCCCATTGATTGTAGACGACCCACTAAGTAAGAATGGAAGAAAAAAAAAACGATTTGGGCTGAAGCAGGTATACTGTATCGTTTCTTTAGAGTTAGTCACAACTCAAGAACCATAGAATAGCTGTTTATCTCAGGATGGTGGACAGAATTGACGCATTTATTGAACCAAGGCCACATCACATTGTTTAATATGGCAAAATTTTGCAGCGTAATCGATCCATTTCATGAGATTTGCTGAGATCAGTGGATTTGCTTGCAGGGGCAAAGTAAATCTGCACATATTGTTAGCATTAAATTCAATTTTGGTGAACTTTGACCGACGAAAGTCCAAAATGGAGGAAATGATCGTGGCTTTGCTATGCACCATCTATTTTCATTTAACCTCCTCTGCATGAGTAGGCTATAAAGTGCTCCACAAAAGATGAATGGTTTTCCAACATGAGACAGGACAGGAGTTCATTGTACACATATATCTTTTAAAGGAACACGCCAACTTATTGGGAATTTAGCTTATTCACCATAACCCCAAGAGTAAGACAAGTCGCTACATACCCTTCTCATCTCCGTGCGTGCTGTAACACTGTCTGACGCTTCCAGCATTAGCTTAGCCCAGCACAGATCCTGCAGGTAACTGGTTCCAACTAGCCTACTGCTCCGAATTGTGACAAAAGTGACAAAATAACACCAACATGTTCCTATTTACATGTTGTGATTTGTAGAGTCACAGTGTGTACAAAAAACAACGTAACATGAGACACAG
The DNA here is from genome assembly GCF_004354835.1 of Perca flavescens. Taxonomy (NCBI): domain Eukaryota; kingdom Metazoa; phylum Chordata; class Actinopteri; order Perciformes; family Percidae; genus Perca; species Perca flavescens. Next base: position 12,027,916 of record NC_041337.1, read on the forward strand.
CCATCTTCTACCAGTAAACAAACTGGGAACTATATTCTCAGACAGGCTTGCTGCGAGCATATCACTCCGCCCAAGTACTTTATTCTTCCGCCTGAGAATATAGTTCCCGGTTTGTTTACAGTTAGAAGACGGCTGTGTCTCATGTTACGTTTTTTTTTGTACACGCTGTGACTCTATAAATCACAACATGTAAATAGGAACATGTTGGCGTTATTTTGTCACTTATTCGGAGCAGTAGGATTACTGGAACCATTCATCTGCATGTTCTGTGCTGGCCTGATGCCGCTGGAACCGTCAGACAGCATTACAGTACACACAGAGATGAGAAGGGTATGTATCGACTTGTCTAACTCTGGGGGTTACAATGAATAAGCTAAATTCCCAATAAGTCGCCGTGTTCCTTTAAATAAACTGTGTGAACTGCGCTATTATGAATCCTACTGCTTTCCTTGGCAGATACGCCCTGAGTAGCATACAAGCGCGAGCATTGGCCAGGCGTCCATGCCTGGGCGTTCAGGTTCTATCCCCTGATCATTGGGCTATCCTAACCCTAACCACTCAAGGGCAATGCCTAACTAAGACAGCTATCTCAACCCTGCAGCTGCTACTCTGGGCAGGTCTTGCCAAGGAAAGCAGTGGGATTCATAATGATGCATTAAGTTATTGCTCCCTTAGCAACCAAGCGGGCTTGCTAACTAATGGCAAGCAGTTAGCAAACTCATTTGTTTAGATACTTTTTTTTCCCTCTTTAATAAAATTCTTTATTGAACTAAATGATGTACAATTCTTAGAACAAAATGCCATAGCTGAGTAAACGGCACAGTAAAAGTGAAAATAGAAAGAAGCTCGGGGAGCCGTTGTGACTGACATGCGCTAGCATGTCTCGGCTGGCTAGCGTGTTAGCGGTTAGCTCACCAGCTACAGTAGTTTACCATCTAGCCTTGGGCCTATAAAGTATATATTGTATACTAGCATATTTTGATGACAAGTCTCACATCATAAGCACGAACAGTCCCCACCTCATTTCAAAAAATCTAAAATAATCCAAACCTACGCAATCTTAGCCTAGTCTGAGGCTGTAGTCTGAGGCCCTACTCTTGTGACAAATCGATATACTTGAGGTTAGAGGACGAGACAAGGGGACTGGCAGGTAATAGGAAAGTGAAATGAAATGAAATGAAAAGTCTCCTTAAGTACCTCTGTACCCTGTGTGCACAACAGGACTAAAGTGGTCCCCGAAGAAAGCTTATTGCATCAACTTTTCTGTGCCTTCTTTGGCAGGTAACAGCTCAAGAGCTTTTACTGATATCCCCCAGCCCTCAGTAACATGTGTAGGCTAGATGTCGCATGAATAAGTGCTTCTTGGGTCATTGCATTTGCATAGCAAATTGTTTTACTAATATTAGTTTTGGCATCACTACAACACATTAAAATCACCTTGCTTCTTCCATTACCCTGATCATAATGGAAATGTAGTGAAGTTACAATTTAGATTGGTAGAAAAGGAAACTTGAAAAAGCTGCTTTTGAAAGTTCTTTCTTTTGTTTTTGTTTTGGTAAATTCATTATTTAGACGTTCAGATTCATGAAAAACTATTCTACTAGAATTGCTAACCTTTCTGTTATTTAAACTTAACACAATAAGCCTTAGACAGGCTTAGATCAAGAGTCTGTGATTGATATGAAATAGGTTTTGTTTATTTCATATATGGGTGTTAGCGAACCAGTCAGTAACTACTTTAGTTGCCTAACAAGCAAGTCTTAGCAAGAATATTTTTTTTGAGTCCAAGATGCAGAAAAAAGCCAGGGCCCATTGGGCTGTAGAGCATGTCACATGCTTTGTCAGCAGGTGGTGGAGTTTGTTACCCTGCATACTTTCACCTTTTGTAGCATAAGTAAGGATGATACAGTTTGGACATCAGTACCGTGCAAATACAACCAAAAAGTTTCTTGCAATCAATCTACAGCTCACAAATCCTGTACTCTGTGACAGTGTAGTGTCTTTACCTACAGTAGAATATCTGGAGAAAAAAAAAATCTAAATGAATCCTTTTTTCATTTTGATTAAATTGTGTTCAGTCTGATATTTACTTGTGTAATATTGGAGTTGATCAAAGTTGGCACAAAGTTCTTGCAAGTCATTAAACATGACCTTTTCATTCAAACCAAAATTGATCACCTCAAAGTCACAGCCTTGCCTTATCAATACTTAAACCAAATTGAATGTGCCATTGAATAGGGAGCCTTTGCAGTATTCTCAGGATCCCTGCTCCTCACAGAAGTAATTTCATTGATGCCGTTCATTGTTAGGCTGTAGTTGATGGATGTTATACAAACTATAATAGAGCTGCAAAGATTAATCAATTAGTTGTCAACTATTAAATTAATCGCCAACTATATTTAAAATCAAATTATCGGTTTGATTCATTTTTTTTATGAAAAACAAATTCCAGCTTCTTAAAGCTATAGTGCATAATTTTGGTCGCCTCCATAAAGAATTCTAAGTATTTAAGTAGTATCTAATTAAGTAATGACAACAACACTGTCTGCGCATCCACATGACACAAGCCTTTGGTGATCGCGCATCATAATACTTTACTAAACCCATTACCAACCTGTTCAAGGGCAGTAAGGTGACATCCGTGTCTGACCTTAGTCCTTTTTTTAGCTCTCTCCGACTAGGAAAAGCCACACCAATTGTTATCCGTGTTTGTCTTCGCTGCCGGTCACTTTCTTTTTTGGATTTTAGTCCATTTGCTAAACGTGTAGGTGTTTTCTTAGCAGTACAATCACTGACTAAAACATTTCGTGGGCGCTTCTTTGGGTTTTCAGCCATGCCTTCAGCTGTTGCAGCAGTCCTTTTCATCTCCAAAAGCTGTACGCTGTTGTTGTCCTTTGTCAGTGGGGACGTAAAACTCATCATGAAAGTCGCCGGACTACACCATTTTGTAGCAAAACAAAGAGTTTTGTGAAGCTGATTGGAGCTTTGTATCAACTCATTTGGCAATGGCTTGACTGTAACGGACATAGTCACGCACTATAGCTTTAAATGTGCATATTTTCTTTACTCTGTGACAGTAAACTGAATATCTTCTAGTTGTGGACAAAACAAGACATTTGAGGGCGTCAACTTGGGTTTTGGAACACACTGATCAAAATTTTTCACAATTTTCTGACATTTTAGAAACCAAACAACTCATCGATTAACCGGGAAAATAATCAACAGATTAATGGAAAATAATCGTTAGTCGCAGCCCTCAAAGATAGGTTAAAGGTCTACGTGTCATCAGTATAAGTCAATATTGCCCATATAGTCCTCCCATGGTGTTGTGATCTCTATCATTGATAATCTGTAATTCAAAGCATTTTCTAACGTGTATGTGGGCAGCCTAAGACAGAGCACACACACACACACACACACACACACACACACACACACACACACAAAGGGTTACAAACCCACAAAGCTGCAGTGCATTGTTTACTTTAATGATTTTGGTTACAGATGATTACGTGGTGTGGGACCCACACTTGATAATCACTGCCGTGAAACATGAGGAGGTAGACTCTGTCTGTCATCTATAATTTCAAAAGCAGGGTTATTAACTATGAATGTTGTCATGAAAGCAAAGGCAATGATTGTATTCAGATTACTTCTGCTTTTGCTACGTTCCCATCAGCAAACAAAAAAATCTGCAACACAAATCAGAACCTATAATCCTGCCAGTAATTTATAACTTGTTGATCCTTAATGGAAGAAACCTTTGTGTGAACCTCTGAACATTTTCCTATTCATTCTACCCAACTACACGTCAGCGAGTAATATCCCTTGATAATGGTAATTGACTATTGGTAAACATTATTTATCATGCAGCTGTATTATGGAAATTGCAAATCCTTCTCTTAAAATTCTGTTTTCATTGTTGGGGGAGAAACACAACCACTGAGCTCAAACCACAGTAAAAAGGGCCCACAGACTGAGGACAATGAATACTATTTTCTGTCTTTATTTCCATACCGTTGTTGGAAATAACCTTTTTAAGGCACAGTTTCCCCTTACTTAGATCTGTCTGTCTAGGCTGATATCAAGGTAGGTTACAGCGTTGTCCCTGTGGTGGAAAAGAAAACTTGAACTAATGGTAAACAGGTTTTGAGTGGCAGATTCATAAGCATCTGAAGATACTCATGTCACAAGGGTAAGTAAGAATAAATATAGGACTGCGAAAAGAACTTATATAATCATAGATTGTGTTTTTTTTTTTTAAATAAAAACAAGTTTAATGAAATGAAACTTGAAATATTTAGGAAGCTTTAAATGTTAAATGCATGTAGTTACAATAGTATGTTATTACAACTCATCGAGTTGAATTAAGAGGAAAATTTATTTTTGTCTTGCTTAAAGTCTGGCTGGTTGGTGGTTCAATCCCTGGCCCTGCATCCCATGTCGAAGTGTCCTTGGGCAAGACACTGAACCCCGAGTTGCCCCCGATGCTGCGCCACCGGAGTGTAATTGTGTGTGAGTGTTTATCTGATGAGCAGGTGGCACCTTGTACGGCAGCCTCAGCCACAGTGTGTGAATGTGTGCAAATGGTGAATGGTTCCTGTACTATGTAAAAGCGCTTTGAGTAGTCGTTAAGACTAGGAAAGCGCTATATAAAAACAGTCCATTTAAATTTACACAACTAGTGGTCAAACCACTGTGCCTCAATCTAATGTCTGAGTCATGCTTGTTGATTGCTGGCCAAGTAGTTAGACTTTGATGGAAGTGACTACTCACTGAATAAATCCACACAGCAGCTGAAGAAACTTTTCTCCTTCAGACAAGTTCACATGACACCCCTCCCCCCCACCCCCATGACACTTCCTGATTGATTGAGACCCGTTGACCTACCCTTACCCTTTGTCCAGCCAATCCACTTTCACATGCTTTCAGACATGCACGGTCAAAGCCAGTGATGTGTTCCCTGCTTTGACTGTGAAAGTGGGCACACGTATAAGGTTCTGTGGCTGTGTGAGCACAAAGCAAAACCATTGTTCTGAGATAGCAGTGTCCACGCACTGCCTAGTTGTCAGCATATTCCAAACACACCTACAGAGAGCAATGAAAACATCTTCAATGCTAGTAGTGTCTTACAAATGGAGGGCCAGTTAATCAATACACTGTCATGGTTCAGTTTTCCCCAGAGAATGTAATGTATGCTTGGTGCAGATGCAGAGGTGCTCAAAGCATTGCACATATAGCAAATATCGACAGCAGCAGCCTGTCTGGGTCTTGTCAGCCAGCAACTGATGCCGTCCTTGGCCATGTTGTTATCTCAGGCACTGAAAAACCATATATGCGGTGCATGCTCTGTAACAATAAACATGTTAAAAACAGGCGCACTGCAACATTTGATTTACTGTATTGGTTGAGTCTAAAAGGATTAGTGTCCTTGTTTTGTGTGAGAACTACATGTGCATGGCCTTTTATTTATTGTGAGCTTCAGCCATTAAGATATAAACATCATTTTTTGATCAAACAGAATCAGTAAAGTGGTTATCTCGTGCAATGTTTCGATATAAACTCGCAGTGACCTTAACCACTCTGACTCTTTGTTTATAGAATGATGAAGGGGCGAGCGAGGGAGGGATAGAGAGTGGGAGAGAGAACTGTAGGTCCGTGGTCAGAGAGATCCCTCTACGGTTACTAAAAGCGATGACATGTTTGATTACATTTACAGTTCAGTGCTCCCTTAAGGTAGCTTCAAGAAAATTAGATTTCCGCTCCCAAAATTCTACCCTGCATCCCTCTTCCAAGCCATCCATCATGGTCCTATACAGTTTACCACTTTGCCAATTTTACAGGTCTGGGCACTCTCTGCCTTACCTTCTCTCACACTCATTGCACTGATCTGACCAAAGTAAGCTACCAAGATATAATAACAATCACATTCCTTGAAAGTCAATGAAATCCTTGAAGCAAGCTCATGCTGTGATACCAACTCTTCACGTGCTCTCACACTGCATAACAAACACAGCTCTTTAATTATTTACATAGCAACATAAATTTCAGTCGTAACGAGACGCTGTATGCACTTACAGCTCAGCAGCAATGCATGCTGCTGTGCTGCAGTAATACATTACATTCTCCACTGTTCAGCAGCAATGTGTCACAGCTTGAATATGGCAGCCTACTCCCAACAAATGGCAAGAAATACCACATGCCACTCACACTGGCTGTTATCTATCATTAAAATGAGTTAGAAGCTGCCAAAACAAATGTGGGGGAAGGAAACTAAGATATTTTAGTGCATGTGGTGTTTATTTTTTGCTTTAGTTGTACTTTTACTTTTGCCTTTTGAACTGTGAAGGGAAGGGAGCAAAGCAAAGACAAACGTATATTGCCTTTGATTGCATCAGGCAGTATGTATGTGCTCTAAATCTGTCAACCTTATTGTAGACATCCATCTGTCTCTCAGCGCATGGCTGCATATTGGAGGACACTTCCATAAAAGTGGAAAAAAATCTTGTCTTTATGTCCTTTATTATACCCTGCCTCAATGTGATAATTGATTATTCAGTTTAATAAATGTCATTCTGTTACATCATTGTGTTAAACTGTGTACACGTCTGATGTTTACTCCCACATTTACCCATAAGTGGATGTCAGTGCGCACTCATGTTCCTGGTTTGTACAGAAATCGGCACTCAAAGTCATTTTTGGCATTTTTGTCTCCCTTTAGCAACATTTTCCCCTCACAGTACAAGAGGATCTATTGTATTGTTGCTCTTCACCATTACACACCATCACATAGGGTACCATAATGGTCTTTTGATTATAATTTATGTCTATTTTGGTAGCAATCTGTGAAATGATTTACTTATAGGCACAAAGTTGTTAATCACGTCCACTTTAATGATTACTATCTTTTATTTTTTTTAAACCTAATAGGCTGCTAACTAGACATGGAAATAAATTATTAAAGCTCTGAGGAAAAACTTGAAACCAAATTTTGCCTTTGACATTGTCATTTTCACTTAACTTAACTCGCAGCATCTGCAAAAGCAAACTTATGCTGTATGTTTTTGTGTATATGCCATGTTTTTGCTTACGACCAAAGGACTTATTGAAGTCTACTTGGCCACCTTAAATCAAGGGAGAAGTAAAAAAACAGCTCTCAAGGGAGAGGCTCATAGCATGTTGGGTTTGTATCTGTGGACTGGCAAGTACTCAGTCAGCCGTTACTCAACTCTGTCCTCTCTGGCCTGATGCATCTCTCTCCACCCATAAAACAAGATGCTGTTGGTTACTTTGACATGAAGGGCGTACATAAAAACACATTAGTCTGGGTTACGGGTTTCTGTTCTATGTGCTACTGCAGGCAATGTGGAAGTAATTTTCACATTTATCCTTCAAAGATTTTTTTTTTCCCATTGAGGCTAAGGACAAAACAGTGGTGGATGAAGGATTCAGATCCTCTGCTTAAAGGTACAATATGTAACATTTCTGCATTAAAATGTCTAAAAATGACTATACCGATGCTATATATTTTGTTGAGTTGTGTACTTACACTACCCTTAATGTTTCCAACAATGTTATTTTTTTATTTTAATGACACAGGACATTTCATTTAGTCGCCTGTCAGTGGCATCATAAAACCTTTGACCCCTCTGGTTCCTCTAACTCCCGTCAAAACACTGGCACCCAGATGATACGTTCGAGAGCAATCGTAAATTATACAATGTCACAGAAAGAATAATACTCAGTAACCATAATACAGCTTGCTTTCTGACACACAGCATAATTTTGTCATTGATTACATGCCACTCACAACACAGTAATACAGAAGAGATCTTATTGATACATTTCAATATTGCTGAATTTCTATAGTTAATCGCAATTAATTGCATGTTTTATCACATGATTAAAATTCTATTATTTTGCATTTCAGAACTGTTTTTAAGTACATATTAACAATGGAAAGCAATTGTTACCAGTGTATCTTGACTGGGAATCAAATGAATGCAAAGAAAGGGACTTTATGAACTTGACTTTAAGATTTGTATTAGTTTATTATTTATTTACTGTACACAAAAGAAGAAAAAAGAAAAAAAAGGGTACTAAACAACAGTCAGCTACTTGTTTATTGTTAAGGCCATGGTCAAAATTAAAGATTTAATAATAACGTAATAACTATAACAATAACTTATTTCACCAGTAAATTGCTGTTGAACAACAAAAACAACCACCAGATGGGAAAATGGTATTTTACAATTACTGTGAATGCACCACAAGGCTACCTGTTTTAAGTGAACGTGCCGTCTGTGTTGTTTAATTCCGACAACGGCAGCTGCTGCGCTGCAGAGCAGACTGTTACGGTTAGTGTAACGCTTTTCAGTTCAATTTTCTAAGCACAAACGGACATTTGGAAAAACAGAAAAATGGGTTCCAATATCCAATTTTTCATTTTTTTTCCACCTTGACAAATAAATTGGATCTTTAAACTGTTTTTCCAATTTTCTGTTTTTATTCAGAGCATCAGAAATTTAGAAAATTACAAAATTGCGTCTGGGCTCCAATTATTCAATACTGCAATGGTATTCTCTCCCTCGTTCCACCTACACTGACCTGTTACGTCCCGGTGTTGGAATCCTCTACAGTGAAATAGAGTCACATTTTACACTGTTTAACGTTGGCTGTCAACATTTTAACGTGTTTAATCCAGCTGCTAGCTAAAGGTAGGCTAACGGTACATGCTGTCAGGTGTAATGTAAAGTCAGGCACCGAAATGAGGCACCCGAAATTTTCGTTCTTATTCGGTCTTGTTACTACCGTTTAGGTCGGCATGTTTCGGTACCCAACCCTACTTACCAGAGTCAATATAGTGTGCAATAACTTCTAAATGACTTTGATTACTCACTGACGTCCAGTGACCACCGGTTGATGAGACAACAGGTCGGCAAGTAGCACTCTCCAAAATAGTGCTTTGCCGGAGCCCACTAGCATCAACCTGAGTCACTTTAACTGTGCTATGCTTAGCTCGTAGGTGGAAGCTCAAGCTTGACATGCTTCGGTGAGATTTGAATTCGGCTTTACACAATGTATGGCTTTCGACTTGTCTACGAGCCGTCTGGGAGTTTTGGAAAATAAAAAGCGCCATTCAGAATTGTGTTGCTGCTGCATTTCTCCATCATGCCTGCAGCCTGCTGCAGGAGGATGTGTTAGGAGGAAGGATGACAGCTTGATGATAAGTAAAGGTGCAGCAAAGGGTCAAAATAGTAGCCTGTTAGGCACGACGTGAAGCAGAGTGAAGTGAAAATAAATTAATAAATGGCAGCATGCGATTAAAAGAAATGAACGCGTTATGCTCGGCCCTTAATCGCAACACGATTAACGCGTTAATGGTGACAGCCCTAATTGTAATGGATAAACCTATCCATGAACTGATATATTTTAATCGTCAATTGTGATAAACTACAACTCCAATAATGCCACTACACAACGTTATCAAAAGTTTGTGTTTATATCCATTGTTTTGATTGAGAGACCCCTAGCGGCAGAAAATTACATATTGTACGTTTAAGTAAAGGTGCTAATACCACGCTGTAAAAATACTCTTCTCTTAAGCAAACATATGTAATCATCAGGAAAATGTACTTACAAGTATTAAAAGTAAAAGTACTCAATGCAGAAAAATCGTCACATTTTAGAAACTGTAAACAATCAAATCAGTTATCATCATCTACAGTAAGTGTTTAATCGGCTAACCATTTCAGCCGTAAATGTATTATGTATGTTGTATTGTTGGCTAGTTTAATTTAAAAATAAAACATTCTATAATATAAACTGCATGTGTTTTGTGTGCAAAAATATGATTTAGTAAAAAGTACAGTATTTCCCTCTGAAGGGAGAAGTGTAGTGGAGTAGAAGTAGAAAGTAGCATGAAAAGAAAAGACTCAAGTAAAGTACAAGTACCTCAAATTTGTACTTAAGTACAGTACTTGAGTAAATGTACTTAGTCACATTCCCTCACTGCAAAACAACAATCATGGCATAAATGAGCAATAAGCAAACTTTACAGTACTGGCATCAGTAAAAACCTGACATATCAGACTTGGGTTCAAAACAAGGGAATGGATTATATTGTAACTCTGCTTCTTTCTGGATTTACTTTTTTCTGGTAGATGTCACATGTCTCTCATAGACTGTTGACTGGTGTGCTTGTTGTAGTGTTTAGTGCAGCTCCTCTGGCTCCCTACTGCAGCACCGTTTGGATCTCTTTGATCGTGTCTCAACTGAGGGTGCTTGGCTCTCTGCTGAAGATGCTCACAGATTGCCATCATATACAAACTCCCTCTGGACTACTTGGGCAGGGGATTTGATTAGCGTATCATCTGTGTGGAGACTGCCATGCAGTGTTGGTGTGATTATGCCATATAGCAGCAACTGCCCTGGGTGAGTCTATACGTCAGCATCACCTGATATTAATGAGGAATAATCAGATATAGCTCACTAGCTGCAGTATAATATTTCCACCTGATCTTCAAGACTTTTAATTAACCTGCTTTTATACAGAAATAATACTGGCAATTACCGAATTGGTCCGAATATATAAGACGACCCTCTTTCAAGACAAATTTTTGGAAAAATACTTTTTGAAGAGACCAAATCTTGTTTTTATAAAGAAAATAATTTAATTTGAAATTAATTCTAATAAAATCACATTGAATAAAACAAGGTAGGCTGTTGTTTTTAACATCTTTTAAAAAAAATAATATTTTCAATATCTTTTTAGAGGAAAGTGTCACATTTAAATTTATGGTAAATATTTCCAAGGCCTTCAGCTGAATGACTGCTCTGGTAATGGGCATCCCATCATTCCGTTTTTCAGTCACGTAATCACACACTCTCCTGTCAGTCTCTTGGAAGCGGCCGATTTGAGGACCACGGTAAGATTTTCTCTGGCTGTTTGCATTTTTACACGGTGTATCATCTCCATGACAACGCCTCGTTGTAGCCTACTTCCGTACTAACTTTTGACTTTTAGGAGTTTTTGTAGCTGGATTTATCATTTGTTGTGTCTAAATATGAATGTGGATAACGTTAGTGATAGTGAGAAGCTTGCTACAGTTACACTTCTAGTGATGAATCGGCTAAAACACGTTTTATTTCTCTGATTCACTGCTTTGTTCTCTCTCTCTTCAGTCTCTCTCTATCTGGCTTGACCATACAGTATAATGTTACCATGCTTTCGGGTGGTCGTTGATGCTCCATCTAAAACTCTGCCATTTCGACCAGCTGTTTGTAACATTAAAATAAAATGGATTATGGATAATTTCATTTATATAGTTTATAGCTAACTTAACCATCTCACGTCTCTATTGGCTGTTGGAACAGGTGACGTCCCTTACGTTCTAAAACCAGCCTCTGTGACTTGAACAGAGTTGCAGCGAAACCATCAGCTGGCTTGTGTCCAGCTGAGACTTTGTTCGAGACGATTGCTATGTCTTTCCACGTTTCATGCCCTGGCACTTGCTAGCTGTGAGGGACAGTTACTTGTGTGACTTAGGAGGGCACCATAAAAAAGTCTAGAGCCCAAATATAGACAACCCCTAGCCTAGAAATCTAGACACATCCTAGCGGCAGCAAATTTAATTTGCAGCCAGGGGGTTCTAGGCACTCTCCGTTGACTTGCGAGCTGGAAAAACCAAAATCTGGTCAGGCCAATCACAATGTGTATAGAGTTGGTGGGCGGGCTTATGGCTGCTGCTGCTGGGAACAGCGGTCTTCTGGAAGACTTGGAGTTAAGCTTTTCTTTGAGAAAAGAACATAGAACGGCACAGAAATCATTCTTAAAAAGGAAGATGTGTTCGGAGTTTTGCCGACGAAATATGGCAAAAGTTTAATCTATCAACTAGCTCCGCTACCTTCTTCGTTGCTCTGCCTGGTTGTAGCGCTATCCTATTGTGTGCAGAGGGAATTTGAAAGACAACCGTTTATCCCGCCCCTCGGATTGAGCTCCGTCAATGGTGAGTTCCCAGACCCAACATCTTGATGTGGGTCTGGCTTGTCAGGCTCGACAACCCCACTTTTTCAGACGTATTTCCAGGAAATAAAAAAAAAGTATTCGGACCAATACCGTAGTTGAGGAAACTTGTGTGAGTTCAAGAAGGAAGCAAAGCCCACACAAGTATGATTTTACAATAATCAGCTTTCACATTATAGCTTGTCCTATTAATCATATCCAATTCCTGTTCTGTTATTTTGCAGTTCTACGGAGGCAAAATAGCTCACACAAGACAGGCTGGGTAAACAAATGACTCCAAATTATGCAATCTATCAATTCAAGAGGGACCTGCAAATGCCATGCTGTCAGGTCCAAATGAAAGTCATTAGTTTGCAGCGATCGGAGCCTTTGAATACCTCCGACATACAGTAGACGACCTGCTGGAGTGCAGTCAGCAGCTATTTTATTAATAACAACTATGATGGCACCTGCCTCAAAGAGGCAGGGATCAAGGGCATGGAGCTTACAGGTGTTCATTCTTCGTCATTCATCAGTTATTAAGTCTGTCTGTCAATGCCGTACTACATATTAGATCTAATTTCATCACTGGAATAGACACAAGTGTCTATGTGCAAGATGATCTGGAGTTTCCAAATTCCTAAAACAGTATTACATCAAAAGAGGAATTGGTGTAGTATATTGTTGAAATGGGACAGTAGCTTAAGTCCTATTCTTACATGTAAACATACATAAATGCTGTCCGTTATTGTCCCCATATTTACATTTTCCACCAACACAGGTTTTGCAATAGTAACACTTAACTTTAACCCCCCCTTATTCATCATTAATAAGAAGTATATCAACCTTTATGAATGGCTTATTAATGTTTTTGTCAACAGTTATAACTTCTTCTGCGAAGCCTCTGTAACAGGTATAAACAGTTAATGAATGATTGATAACACGTTATAACATAGCTGTAATTATATATAATGATACTGCCGCCCAAATGCTTGCTCTTGTGGGGAATTGTTAAGTATTTTTGTGTTGTCTAGACCTACTCTCTCTGTAAAGTGTCCTGAGATAACTTCTGATATGATTCTGATAATATTTATTTATTGTATATGAATACACACAAACATGTAACTGTTTATAACAATTTGAGCTTCTTTCATTCTTGATCTTGAAAATATTGGTTTGACCAAAACATTTTAACTCAAGATCTACTTACCAGATTATCCTTCTAGTGTTTTTCCTGGTTGGAATAAATCTTGTTGAACTGCATTTGGGTCCAAGCCTCATCTTCACCCTGACAGAAGAATCCGACCAAAGATGGACCCAGCAGTTGTCAAGTTTGTGCCGTTTTTTCATCCTCTGGACTCTGTTGGAGAACTGTTGGTGGAATATTTTCGCTCCCTGCATGAGGAGAACCCTGCCTTTTCTAGGTACCTTATGGAGGTGTGTTGGCAGGCTACGGCACAGGAGTTTGGCTTCCCTTTCTCCACGCCTGTTTTTCGTCCTCAGCAGTCCAGTGTTCCTGAGCTTTCCTGTGTCCTAGAGTCTACTCCATTTCCAGGCGTCTCAGAGACTGTGCCGTTGTCCGGCATCTCAGTGACTGTGCCGTTCCTCGGCGTCCCAGAGACTTTGCCTGTGCCCAGCTTCCCAGAGACTTCTGCCCCCTGTGTCCTGTCGGTGGTCCGACCGACTCCTGCCCCTCGTGTCCTGTCGGCACCCCTGCCAACCTCTGTTCCAGTCGCCTGTCTTCAGCCCAGCTGACCCGTCGCCTGTCTTCAGCCCAGCTGCTGCTTGGCCTGCCTGGCCCCCAGAGGGAGTCAGTCTTCGCCGGCCTGCCCGGCCTCCAGAGGGGTATCGCCTTCGTCGACGGCTGTTAGAGGGGCTCCGCCTTCACCGACGGCCGCCTCAGAGTCCTCGACGTCCCTCTTGGCCGCCTGAGGGGCTCTACCTTCGCCGACCTGTTCGGCCACCTGAGGGGCTTTGCCGCCAGCCTCCTGAGGATCTTTGCCGTCCAGCTCGACCTCCTGAGAGTCCTCGATGGCCTGCTCGGCCGCCCTAGGGGTTCCACCTTCACTGCTGTCCGCAGCCCTGGACCCCAGGCCTAGCTGGCCGCAGCACCTCAGTTCCCTAGGCCCCACTGTCCCCTGTTCCGTTGCCCCATTGTTCCTTTGTTCTCCCTTCGCCCTTCCTGGGTTGTGTTTGTGTTTAATGGCCTTCATCCGAGAATGGAGTTTGCTCAGTTGTTATGGAAAGTGCAGTAATTATAATAATTATAATTATTAAATAAATACTTTTTAATGGATATGATTAGAAAATACATAAATATATTGTTGTATTGTACGGTCAATCATTAACTGTTTATACACCAGTAACAGTTTGAGTATTAGCTGTTGACAAATCTCTTTATATCTGCTTACAACTACTTTCTTATAAACCATTTATTATGTGTTTTTATGGGAGTTAAGTACTAATTGTCCAGCTAGACATTTACTCTGGAATAAAAGAATAGCTCAAATAGGTAGATTTTGTTAATGTTGATTACATCTGATTTACTGCAGCTATGCTGTCCTTTCCTGTTTTTTCAGAGTGCAAAGACAACCTGATTTACCAAGTGAGTGTGTGCTGAATACTGCCAGTATCTTCCACACTAAAATGACTTAGATCACCTGACTAGGTATTCACATAAAGGGAAATATTGACTCTATTTGAACTTATCTAATTAAAAGCGTGAACATACACATTTAGGAAGATAAAACACAAGAGTGAAGCATGCGGTTTTTTTTCTTCTTCTTTACTTTTTTTGAGTGAACGTTAATTAAAAGCTCTGTATGTCAAACCCACATTTGAATCCCTCAGAGCATCACAAAAATAACTATTTACCATCACCCAGAAATCCTCCTCCTCAACTGTATGTTTCAAATGTCTCCAGGGCTTTGCTGTTCAGTATCCAGTTCACCATTTTGAGCTCCTCATATAACTGAGCTCCTATTTCCTTTCCACATTGTTTGATTTAATTATGTTATCTATATTTGTCTTGTCTGGATTTTTGTGTGCGCTGCAAAAGATAGACTCTTTGTTAAAGTAGGGCACTTCTTCTCATTAGACACTACCAGAAAAAAAGAGGGTTTTGCACTCCATTATCATTCTTGCCAACAAGAAGGTCCTCTCCTTTTTTCTAAATGATAAAGCAGGTCCTATTTGGCTTAGCGTATTGAACTGCAACACTTTTAGCTGCTTGTTTTGGACCCATTAGAAGAGAAGAAGGAGAAAAATTAAAAAAAACATTTAAACATAAATGGTGTGCATGTACCCGCATCATGCTGTCTCTTTCTCCATGGGTTCCAAGCCATTTTGTTATCACTCTCACACCGCAGTCCCTCATCAAGGATGTATTAATCCCACATACTTTGATTTAAAAGAACAAACCAAAGTGGCACAAGCTGCTTCCAAATTTGATATTTGCTTACTTATTTAATGGGCTTTAACTTTAACTGTTGCTCTGAACAAAATAAAATTGTGAGTGAATCTGAATAACATACAGACAGAAAGACAGGGAGAGAGAGAATTTTAATGAGATGTTAGTTGAGGTGTGACGAGATTAAAATGTGACAAGACTTCTTGGCGAGGTAAAAATTGTCTTGCGATATCGGTCACAAGTGGAGAGCAGCCGCCAGTAGACGAAGTATGGCCTGGTTGGTCTTATAATACTTCTGTCTTTGAAAATGAGTCTGGCTTGGACCTCTAAATTAGCATATAAGACCCCCTGCCCGTTTGCTAAAGTTGACTGAGTTAACTTTTGCAGAGCGGTAACGGAATTGCAGTTGTAAAAAGCTGCCGTTAAAACCCAGCGTTAGAACGTTACAGGGTACAGTATCTCTCTCTCTCTCTCTGTCTCTCTCTCTCTCTATATCTATATATATATATATATATATATATATATATATATATATATATATATATATATATATATTTGTCTTGCCTTTGTATGGACTAGTGACACAGAGAGAGACATTTCTGTAACCCAGGCCTTACAGACTGGAGGGACTGGCTTTAGAATCATTGGCTTTTTCTTTTTCTTTTTATAGAATAATGGGTTTCCGTTAAAAGAAGGTTTGTGTTCAGGATGATAAAACATATATAAGACAAATATGTGTTATGGAAATAAAATCAAGGAGGTCGGAGAAAGTAGCTTTTTCTGTTGAAATTATAGATTCAACCTGCTACTGCCATTGATGGGTTAAAATGAAACAATGTGTTTAAGTTGGTAGTAATGTTGTATACCTTCTATTTCTAGACATTATGTGGTTATTATAAAAGTATTGCTATATATTAAGGGTAAATACTGTATTCTATAAAATCTATTTTGAGTTGAATAGCTTGAATCTATGGTGATTTCACAGTGACATGATTAAATTGTGGACTAAATGGAGCCGGATCTTCTCAGTTCTCTTACAGACATAAGTAAACTTCATTCAAAATCCTATTGAAATTTGCAACAACGCTAATAACTTCAAAACCAGTTTTGGAATAGAGTCTTACTAAATAGTATGTTGTGTGATTAACTCCATATGTCTAGATAAGAATGATGAGTTTTTAATAAACAATCTGATATAGTAGTTTTTCTTAACATTTCCTGTAAGCCCCACACCATTGTGGGTTAAATGTCACAATTGACAAAATGGGCCACGGCCAGTTCAGACATGTTTGTAGCACTGACAGGACAGAGGACGATGTGGTGCGGAAGAAGAGATTACAGCTACAAAAATGAACAAAATGATATGAAGAGCATATCTATATTTTGGATATGGACAAATCAAAGTTATGATTACGTATGTATTTTCATGGAAGTCATAGTTTTTGTAAACAGCTTAGTCGGAATATCGTCTTTTTCGGAATAAGGGCAAAAAACTGAATATTATGTGCATGTAAACGTAGCCACTGACTAATTTTGTCCACAAGGGTTTCAACTTCTACAATCTTGCAGTTGATGCCAATTTTTCTCAGAATGTGAAAGGTAAACCACAGGAACACGTAGACCCAAATCAGGGTAAGGGTCGGTTTGTTGTGAGGTGGGGTGATCCTTTAAAGATTTCTGCCTCTGCGTGGAGCAGTATTGAGCCACAGGGCACAGAGAGAGAGACATCCCTGCAGCCAGGGCCTTACAGTTACTCTACTGTGTGTGGGTCTGATACTACACACAGAAGCACCCAGGGCTATAGAGACTGGCTGTTGGATTAAAGCATCACTGTGTCAAACTGGGCTCCAGGACATCCATCCCCTCAGCCACATATCCCAAGCATAACCGAGCTAATGGGACTTCCCAGACAGAATCA
This sequence comes from Perca flavescens, assembly GCF_004354835.1. NCBI lineage: Eukaryota > Metazoa > Chordata > Actinopteri > Perciformes > Percidae > Perca > Perca flavescens. The sequence continues at coordinate 12,045,247 of NC_041337.1, forward strand.
TGTGAGTTTGAAAAACTAAATGATGGTTGTAGCAGGGCCACTGCCCTGCTGTCTGAAAGGTTTGGATCTCTGCTCCACCAGAGATTTAAATTCCAGCAACAGCAGCATGCTGAGTCAAATACTTGCTTGAGTAGCAGTTGCTGTTATCTTAACTTGTGTAATACCCTTGTGATTCAAAATGTGTCTTCTATTTTCTTTCAGCATTTTTTTCATCATACTGTGTATTATTAGGTCTCCTACAGCATTTTTTTTAGATATGAATATCCCTTGGGCAGACAAAATGAAGGGCATGAATTAATTTCCTTTAGATTTGTAATCTGTGTGCCTATCGAGCAACAGATCCTGTTGTAAGAGGGTAAGTACTGCGGATAGAGAAAATGATACACACAAGATATTATCCACTGCAGCAAATATTTCTACAGTATGCACAGTAATTCTCTCTCATGCTCTCACCATTTTCCCTCTGGATAATTTCCTCTTTATTTGGCCCTGTTCCCTGTGTACACAAGCAGTTCTCATGAATATTAATTAAACAGGGTCAGGAGACAGTTGTCTAAATGTTAACAATGGCCAAGATGCCTTTAAATGTAAGAGGTTTTCGGTGTTAATCTGGATGTCAAAAACAACCATCCTCTGGGGAGTTTACAGTAAGTTGCACATTTTGGAGTTTGGTCCACATGTTTAGAGTTTTTAATAGTATGAAAAGAAAAGAAAAAAAATCCAGTTATCCACCATCCAGTGGATGCCTCATCTGGAGAGGTCAGGGGAGAATGGCAAGACCTTTGCTATCAGGAAGTCCATTATGTATTCAAGTACTGTACTGATCTCAGTACAATAGACTGAAAGTGCACAGAAAGGCAATTTAAGTCCAAACACAGGCTCACTTCTGTTTGCAACTTTAGAATTCACAACTCAAGAACAAGTACCAACTTATTAATGTTTAAACACAAAACAAAAACTTTAGTTTGACGCGCAGATGGAAAAGTTGTGTATGGCACGCTGTTTTAGTGGCATGTGTCGATGCTGTGTGGTATGCCAATGCTTTTCTACTGGCCTATGGCACTAATAAATGGTATGTCACCCATGTTTCACTGTCATATACCACTTCTCACTGTCATATACCAATTCTTATCAATTCTTACTATTGTGCCACTTTGAGTAGTGGTGTTTTTGCTGCTGTTAGACTTGCATCTGTAACAATGGTGTTCCACTGTCACATATGATGATTCTTACATATGTTGTTGCTATGTGCTAGGTAGAAATGGCATACCAATTGCATATGTTCCACTAAAATGTCCTACTTGGTGGCCCAATGGTTAGCACTGTGGCCTCACAGCCAGAAGGTTCTGGGTTCGAATCCAGGTCGTTCTGGGCCTTTGGAGTTTGTATGTTCTCCCCATATTTGCATGGGTTTCCTCCGGGTGCTCCGGTTTCCCCCACCATCAAAAAACATGCACTAGGTTCTCCAGTCAGTGATCAAGCCACTGGCTCAAATCTGGAGTTGGTCCCTGGGTGCTGTAAATGGCTGCCCTCTGCTCCCTTGAGGGATGGGTTAAATGCAGAGAATGAATTGTGCTACATGTATGTGTATAGACACATATATGTGTATGTGACAATAAAGTACCTTTACTTTTCAACAGCAGAGACTGTATAAAACTAGTTGCTAATGCCATTATAC